>NW_006961027.1:0-3149 GCF_000164805.1 Carlito syrichta
AACTCAAAAATGGCTTCTTGGAAGCACTCTACAAATGTTATGAGCTATTAGTCTGAGCTAAATGTTTAAAAATGAAGAGTTGTTTGCAAGTAATCAAGAATAAGAGACAGCATTTCATGGAGATAGAGTAACAGAGAAAGTGTCATGAGAGTATGAAATTACCTGGAACATTAGGAAAAGTACAAAGTCTAGAATAACTGAAGAATTAGAGTGGGGGTTGTTATGAAATGGGATTAGAGATGTTCAGCAAGGTCAGATCCATTGAAGTCTTGAATTTCATGCTAAAATTTTAAAATTCACACCAGTACCAAAGTGCAGGTTTTGATTAAAGTTGTTTTAAGTATGAGGGTGATATGGTCACATTTGCATTTTAGCTTAATAATTTGTCAAATAGGAAGGATGAATTTGAAGTTCAATTTGAGTAAGTTTATCATTTAGATGTGCCACATATAAATGGCTGGTCTTGCTACTTACTCAGTGCATAACCTTGGACAGTGTAAGTAACCTGTGTGTGCTTTGGTTTCTTTGGTAAAATAAATGTGTCTTGTCTCAGAAAATAATTATGAAACCTAAATGGGTCATTATGTGTAAAGTGTCTAGAGTGGTGCCTGGGATATAGCAAGGGCTCAATAAATAAAAGCTAAAAATCTTCCAAGTGAATTTATATCTTAATGATTCACAATTTGAACAAAAAAGTTAAGGTTACTGGGTAACCATTTTCTTGAATAGAAATATATTCACATAAAAATTCTATGGTGGATAGTATTATACATTCTATGGCTTTATTTCCTGACTAGAAATATATTCACATAAAATTCTATGGTAGATTGTATTATAGATTCTATGACTTTATTTCCTGGCCAACTGTGTAATTGTGTTTGGCAAGAAGATACAAAAAAAGTTCTGGAAACTCGAGTAGAAAACATGCACAACTTTTAATCAGAATGTGACATTCACATTCATTCAGGTGCATGCCAGAGTGCAGTTTCACCTTTAGGGAAATACCAGAATATTGTTATGCTCAACAGCTAGGAAATTACCAGGTAGAAGATCAAAGTGCACATTTCAGGCTCGGAGAAATCATGAAAAGAGTAAACGTATATTGTACAAATCTGCCAACTCTCATGACGCTTTCTCTGGCCTCTTCCCCAAGATGCTTTATCAAAAAATTGAAAAAAACAAAAACAAACAATTCTCCAATTTTATGTACATTGTAATCAATGTGCTGAAAAGAAAGAAAATTTGGTTTAAGCAGGGTAAATATTGCCTCTATAAAATAATATATTCAAAGTTAGACAATTCCAGAAAAGCCTTAATGGGTAAATTAATTTTGACGAATTTAAAAAAAAAATTTGTGGGTTTTCCTTGTTAAATTCCGTGTGTTTATAAAGGTAAGAAGTTGACAATAAGTATATTTAATATAAACAAATTTGATTAAATCTCAATGACCAGTATTTTTAAATAGTTTCAAATATCAGAAAGAAAGTTTTAACTCTTTTATTTATTTATTTCCCCCACCCCATCTCAAAGGACTTTATTGGCTCCACAAAAGCCAACCTTAGTTTTTTGTTTTGTTTGTTTGTTTGTTTTTTAACTATCAGGTTGTATTTGGTGTTTTAAACAATCTTAAATGTGGCATTCTAATCAGACTTGGTGATAGACAAATGATTTCAAACATGTCTTATTATAAGTAGAATATATTCTTATTGAACTTATGTAAAATTTTATATCACTATGAAAATAAGGATACTCATTAATTGCTTCTGAATTCTGGAGGGATCAGATACAGAGAAAAGTTAATGGTCTCATCTTTGTTTATAAATGTATGCTTAACCAAATTAATTTAAGTCAAAAATAGCTTAAGATAAAATAAAACTTTTTTTTCTAATTCTGGAAAACAAGAAAGAACTAGCAATATTTTAAGCAAAACTGTCGTTTAAAAAACCCATAATTCTTTTTTATCCAGTTTGCTCGGTCCAATGAAATTGTCTTGTATTACTTGATGTTTGATTAGCAGCTCCATGAAACAATTACTTGATTCATTAGAGTTTTGGAGATTCTTGCCCAGTCCAGTGGTAAGCCGATAAAGTATAAGACACCTGTATTAGCCATAGTCTTTTTCATGAATGTTCTTACTAAATATTGTTTTTATATTCAGGGTCCTGAAATGTATAAATATGTAAAATATTTTATTTTGTTTTATTTTATTTTAGAGTTGTGGGGTACTTGTGAGGATTTACTACATAAGTAAATTGCATGCAGGTGAGATATGGGTTTCTAGTGAGTTGTCTCCTTGCCTGGTTGTGGACCTGGTAACCCAGTGTGTAGTAGTGCCCCTTATTCCTTCTTTCTCCCTCTCTCCTTTAGCAGTGTTCAGTGTCTGTTGTTCCAACCTTTGTGCACGTGGGAACAGTGATCACAACCTCTTTATGAGTGAGAATACAGGGTATTCAATTTTTTGTTTCTATGATGGTCTCCAGCTGCATCCATGTTGCTGCAAAGGACATGATTTTGTTCTTTATGGCTGTGTTGTATTCCGTCATTTATATACACCACATTTTTCTTTATCCAGTCCATTTTTGATAGGCATCTGGGTTGGCTCCATGTTTTTGGTATTGTGAATAGTGCTGCAATGTACATATGTGTGCAGATGTCTTTTTGGTAGAGCGATATTTGTTCCTCTGGGTATATTCCCAAAATTAGGATTGCTGGATTGTACGGCAGCTCAATTTTTAGTTCTTTGAGAAAATGTTCACATTGCTTTCCATAAAGGCTGGACTAGTTTACATTTCCACCAACAGTAGAGAAATGTTCCTTTTTGTCCGCAGTCATGCCAACACCTGCTGTTTTGTTTTGTTTTTTTTTTTACTTTTTAATGATATCCATCCTGACCTGTATGTGCTGGCATCTCATTGCAATTTTGATTTGCATTTCCCTGATGACTAGTGAGACTCAGAATTTGTTTATGTTTGTTGACTATCTTCCTTTGAGAAGTTTCAGTTTGCCCACTTTTTAATGAGATTGTTGTTTTCCTGTCCATGTCTTTTTTGAGTTTCCTGTAGATTTTGCATTGTAGGCCTTTGTTGGATACATAGCATGCAAATATTTTTCTCATTCCATCGGTTGTCTCTTTACTCTCTTGATGGTTT
>NW_006961027.1:4072-5559 GCF_000164805.1 Carlito syrichta
ACATATAGCTACATATGTATACACATAATATCTCTAGTTCTAGCTTTACCTCAAACTATATTTCTTGAAATAAAATGACTTCAACTTATTTGGCAGGAAAATTGTATTTGCTTATTAACATTAATTCAACTACTACCAAAACACGTCACATAAAGTGTGGTATGGTGTTCCTAATCTTAACAAATATTGAAAAGTGGGAAGATATTTATGTGTTGGGAGCCAACATATGTAACCACACAGCTGAGGCCTATGAAGGCCTATTCAGAAGGTCGCCTCTGAGACAAGGATATAACATCAAGTGTGTACATATGAATAGTAACCAGTGTATTATAAGACAACAGAATTTTCAATATTAGGAAGTGACAGTCTAAAATAAAATCTTATTATATCCTATGAAAAATGCACAGCAGAATTATTTTATATCTCTTTTTCTTTCTAAACTGTTTTTCTTCTTAAGATTTTTAGCTGTTATTTCCGATTAGCTTTTGTTCCAGTATGTAGTTTCACTTGGGGTTATGATTAGACGTTATAACTGTGATAATAGTTGTATTATGTTGCCTTTGGTCAAGCAGAACGTTCTTGGTTTTTGTACGTGCAGTAACTTTCAGCTTGCTTCAGTCCCCGGCTGTCGTCATGGCAACTGTGCAGTTCATTGTTTTAAGTGGCATGGCAGGTTTTGAGACATAGGTAGTTTCCACGTAATAGGCAATCAGATTTAGGTTTTAGGTTAAAATGTCATTGAATTAAGTTTTATAGAACATAGAGTAAGTTCATAATTTTTATACTTATTAGTACTAATGATAAGGTTTGTAATAGATTATAGTAGGATAATAGTTGTATTAGAATTTAGACATGATATTATAAGATAAGTAATTAATAAAGTATAAAAGACAATAGTTTAGACATTTGAAATTTATAGAAGTTGTGATAAAATTTTAGGTTAAGGATAAGTTCATAGGTAATTAATATACAATCATAGGGCAGTATAGAAATGTAGTAGGTTATAAGAATTATAAAAATAAATAGTATAAAATTAAAGTAATAAAATTAAGTCATTTAAGTAAACTTATAGATTATAGTATAGTGTTAAGTTAATAATATTAATCGTCAAAAATATTATAAGTTAGTAAAATTGGATTGAACTTAGAGTTAACTTGGAAAGTTTTTTAATCAGGGTTTAGAACATAGAGTATAATATGAATGATTTATTAAACATTGTGGAAAACATTTTGAACAATCTGTATTGAAATTGTGCACCTGTGATTCATACATCATGGAATTGTAATTGTTCACTGGGAACTTGAAAGTCTTGTGATGGTACATGATTTGTAAAGCGTGTTATACATCAATGAACTTGTATGCCCCCAGCAAGTTATTGTCACACTGCTGGAGATTATAGAAAATGGTATATAAGTTGGAAAAAGTTTGAATAAAATTGGCTTCAGTCTTGGCCAGACTGTTCCCAGAAGAGCTGCCTCCGTGTGGTT
>NW_006961028.1:0-765 GCF_000164805.1 Carlito syrichta
CAGTATGATGTCACATTCTGAGGCTGATGTCATAAATGACATGCTTGTTTCCCTGACTTTGCTTACCTCTTTAATGTAAAAATTAGCCTTTAGGCAATCAACAGATTCAGTGAAATAGCCATTAAGTGAACATCATTCTTCTCAGACCTAGAAATTGCAATTAAGGATTCATATGAGCCGGGCTCGGTGGCTCCCTCTGTAATCCTGCGCGTTGGGGACAATGAGGTGAGTGGATTGCCTGAGCCCGCGGATTGGAGACCCGCCTGGGCAGCGACACCTTATCTCTATAATAAATGAAAAAATCAGTTGGCGTGGTAGCGCATGCCTGTGAATCAGGCTACAGGGAAGGCTGAGGCGGAAGGATCACCGGAGTCAAGCATTTTGACACTGCCGTGGCCATGAGTCGCTACTGCACTACAGACTGGGGACAGAATGAAACTCCAACCCACCAAAAAAACAGAATTCATATGAAATCATAAACAATCAAGAATAGCCAAAATAATCTTATCAATAGAAACAAAGCAGGAGCTATCACTGTTCCAGACTTCAAACTTTACTATATGTTTTACAGTAATCAACACAGCCTGGTGTTGGTAAAAAGAATACGTCCCATAGGCCAAATGTATCATGACAGAGAATGAAATACTTCAAATTCTCACCAACTCGTCTTGGAAAAGCCTCCAAGGATTCCACTGGGTAATGGAGAACATTATTCAGTATATGCGCTTGGGAAAAGGCTGAACACATGCACAAAGTTGAAACAGG
>NW_006961029.1:0-1125 GCF_000164805.1 Carlito syrichta
AATGCTGATTCCAAGATGCATGAATTAACTTTTTTTAAAAAGTACCCCTTTGTGGTTTTAGCAGGGTGACCTCAACTTTTAGCAAATTTTTTCATAATTTTAAAATATTTCTACTTGTGAATAATTATTCTAAACACACCTGTTCCCCCCTCATCTTTTTTTCACCTTGCACAGTGGAAAAAGAGCTATGCGCAGAAGAAGATCTGATGTGATGTTGAAACATCAACTTGTACATTTTTTTTCTTTTGATACTGTATATCTGAAATTCTAAGCATTGCTTGGACATGGGGGAGTATCACAATGATGTGTTCTACTCCCAGTACTAACACAGACTTTTTATGAGACTAATTTACCAATGGGAAGAATTGACAGGGTTTGGATTGCAATATACCTTTCAAGTATGTTACAAAGATTTATAACTTATGTTATAATGTTCCTTAACATTTTCTGCCCTAAGCAGAAAATGTGACAGAAGAGAATAGGCATTTCTGTCACTCTAGTGACAGAAAAGAATAGGCATTTGTCACATGGGGAGTACATTTGTGAATAGGGAAATTTTACTTGGAAACTATACTTTATTTTTGTAATATTTCATTTGTTTTTAAAGGACAGGAAAGGAAGACATACAAGTAGCAAAATTAGATGGAGATTTTTTTTATTTAAGATATTGTACTAAAAAAAGAAACTTGTTACTGAGCAGCTACATATAAAGGATGGTGCTATTCTTTGCACTGGAGTGGGAATTTAAATGTCTTTTTGTGGCGAGGTAGTAAGGGAAGACTGGTGATTTAGAGAATGACAGTTTAAGAACAAGAAAACCTTTTTTTACTTTTACCACAAAAAATGGGAATTAAAGGATCTGTTATCATTTATGTTTAATTCATTCTATTGTTCTTTTTCCAACTATGATGTTATGATAGCTGTACATAATTATAAAAGTTGTGAATAAGTTGTTTAAGTGAAACTATTATGTTTTTCTTGAAAGCAGACACACTTTCTTTTCTCTCACTTAAAACTATATTTAATATACTTGGAGAACAATATGTGAGAGCTTTTTTAAAAAATAATATTTCAAAATAGAGTGGTACTTTTAGGATGGGTTAGGGATCAACTTCAAATATACCC
>NW_006961030.1:0-914 GCF_000164805.1 Carlito syrichta
ATCCTAATATACAGGAAAATACATGACCCCTGCCAAGGAAGAAAAATAATCGCGGTTGTAGCAGTCCTCAGTCCTAAAAATCAACAGTCCATCTCCTGTCGGCTAAAGAAGAATCAGGGTAATCGAGGATCTGTATCTACTATTCCGTTTGTTTGTTATGAACATCTTCGCCCCAAATTCACTTCCTCAGGTGTCAATTTCATTTTGCTACTAAATCCTTCACTTCACGTTGCCTCAACATAGAGAACTTTCTTGTCGTCGGGCTGGTAGCAATTGTGATATTGGGTTTACAATATTCCACATTTCTACAATGTCTTGTTAAGGGAACCATGCGAACTTGGAATACAGTTCCCAGGTACCACATGTGAGTCTTTCTATTGATATCCAAACAACTGTAAATCTATGTTCATCAGGAAATATTGAACGAATTGCGGAGAATGACGCAGGAATCTGCGTTATGGGAGTCTTCATATACAGGAACCTACAAGGCATCTTGGTGCAGAAGAAAAAGAATCTAGGTTACACGAGTCCTCACATCCCAATAAACTACAGGGAGTCTTACTAAGGGATAAAAATGTATCAGGGATTGGACGCACAAATCTGGGGAATGGGAGTCCTCATATACAGGAAAATTCACAGCCTCTTGCTAAGGACGAATAAGGAATCTGGGTTAACATATGCTCAATCCTAAATATCTACAGGGCGTCTTGCTAAGGACTAAACAAGAATCAGGTTTTCATAGCAGGAATCTGGGTATTGGGAGTCTTCATACACAGGTAGCTATACAGTCTCTTGCTAAGAAAGAATAAGGAATCTAATTTTCCCGTGTCCTCAATGCCAAAAATCTACTGGGCATCTTGAGAAGGGCTAAACAAGAATCAGGATTTCGAAGCGGGAATCTGGGGAATGGATGG
>NW_006961031.1:0-4025 GCF_000164805.1 Carlito syrichta
CAGGTACCCTTGTTGATGCAGTATGCCCCTCCCTGCCCTAGTAGGTTCCCTCAACCGCCAATCCCACCCCCTCTCCCCTGACAGCTTCCCATCACTGGCAAACGCTTTCTTATAGTATTATAATTGTTCAAGATCTGCTTATGAGTGAGAACATATGGTACTCTGTTGTTTGTTTCTGTGACAGATCGCTAAGTATGATTGACTCTAAATCTATCTAAGTTGCTGCAAGGTCCACATATTTGTCCTTCTTTATGACTGCATAATATTTCATTGCATATATGTACCACATTATTTTTTGAGTTATTGATGTTGGCCATCCTGGCTGGAGTTAGGTGGTATCTCGGTGTGCTTTTAATTTTCATTTCTTTGATGACTAATGAAGCTGAGCATTTTTTCATGTATCTGTTGGCCTCTTATACATCTTCTTTTGAGACATGTCTATTCATATCTTTTGCCCACTTTGCAATGGGGCTGTTTGTTTTCTTCTTTTCAGCACATTTGAGTTCCTTGTTGATCCTAGATGTTAGGCCTTTGTTATAAATACAGTTGGCAATTTTTTTCCCAGTCTGTGGACTGTCTCACTGCTGGTTACTTTGGTTTTGCAGAAGTTGGTCAGTTTGATGAAGTCTCACTTGTCTATCTTATCTATTATGGCATGGGCACTTGGGATGAACACACGTTTCTGATGAGCACCTTGAGAATCAACTTCCATTGAACCAGACACTGATAGATTTGCTTTACAAAAACAAGGTCAAATTTCCCACTAGTTTTATATTGTTCTTATTTTTGTAAACTTTGTAATAAAATATTTTTTAAAGGAAGTGTAATTATGTATATACTAACAATTCCTCTTTACTCACTGTGACCCAGGGAAGCCAAATGTGGACACCCCTGGTCTAGATATTACAGAAGTATGGGTCATATAATTGCCATATTTAGAAAGGAGTAGGGAGAAAAAGATACATAAACCAAACTAATGGTGATGCTGATGACACTACTCATCTCTTTTTTTTTCTTAGAAACAGGGTCTTCCTCCGTCACCCAGGCTAGAGAGCAGTGGTGTGATCATAGCTCATTGCAGCCTCCAACTCCTGGGTTCAAGTGATCCTCCTACTTCATCATCCTAATAGCTGGGACTACAGGTGTGTGCTACCACCCCTGGCTAATTTTAAAATTATTTGTAAAGACGCAGTCTCACTATGTTATCCAGGCTGGTCTCAAACTTGACCTCAAGTGATCCTTCCAAGTGCAGGGATCACAGGAGTGAGCCCCCACAGCTGGACATATTTCATCCTTTCATCCACTTCCTTTGTTCACATATTTACCTCACCTAGATTTACTTAGCAATAGTTAGACCTTGAAAGAATGTAACTGTCTGTCTTCCCCGCCCATCTTCATCTCATTTTTTCTCCTGTGTGCTCTCTTTCCTTAAATGCCAAGTTCCCAAGACCCTCTTGGAAAGCACAGGTCACAGATGCTCCTGTCACTTGCGTTTTTCCCAGACACACCCTCAAACTTTGGCTCAGTAAATCTCTACTGATGGAGACACTTGCCTCAGTCACTCATTTTTTGTTTACCAAGTTCCAGGTGGATAAAGTGTTCCTACCCCCCTCAGCCTCTCGTCTCTTTCTGGGTGACCTGATGATTATCAGAACCATTTATCCTCTCTTTAGGCCAGATGTTCCTCCATCTGGGGGTTCTGCTACAGTCCAGTCTCGCACAGTGCTGTGAACAGGGACAACCAACATATGTGCTCAGTCTCTTCTGTCACATCTGCCAGCCTGGCCTTTGTTACTAATCAAGCTGACATTCCTCTCCATCTCCCTGACTTCTGGTCTGGCTATACATTTGTTCCAACATGAGCATAACCAGCACAACCAGGAGGGTTAATTTATTGACCCCCCCCCCCACGATCCACAACACTGTGCAGAGGGTTTTATACAGCCAGTGATGGGGCCTGGACTCCAGCCCTGCCTCTGAGTATTTCCACCTAAACTAATCAATTATTTCTTGTAAGCAAATGTCTTTGAAGGTCAGGTCAGGGAGGACATGAAGGCATGAAGGTTTTCCTCTGGGCTGCTTCTGTCTGCTGTCCCCTGTGAATACACACAAAGGATGTGTTATGACTGTAGGGACAGAATGTCTTGGGTTGTCTACTTGCTAAATTATCTTAAGTACTAACAGAATGTCTCATTTAGTGTCTGCTCTTTAGTGATCTTTCTTTCTATTCCATGGTTGGAATGTGAAGAGTTAAAATGCAGGTGATGTAAACACAGTTGAAGTTTTTGGAAGTTCATAAGTTCTCCTTGAATGTTGGGCCACCTTTCTTTATCTGGGTAATGTTCTCAGCATGCCATCAGAGAATGCAATCCACCTCCACACTTTTGCCAGGAATGTCTTTAGGGAGGATTGAATGGAATAAATGGGGATTTCTATGGCCAAAGTCTAGAACAAAGCTAACTTTGTCAGATACGGCTGGCGAGACCTCAGCTTCCTTGGCATCCTTTTCTAACTGGGGTTAGGATAATCACCTTGTGGGTACAAAGATGCTGCCATATCTAGGAAGTAAATTTGATTGATGACTGTGTTCCTTGTGACAAAACTTACGCTAAAAAGACAATCTTCTTTTATGACTCTACCATCCTCTCAGTCCAGGAGCTCAAACTGAGATGCTGGATGCTTTTTCATCCCCCTAACATGCTAAGGTGATTCTTCTTCCTGCCAGTTTCATGGCCAGTGAGGAAGATCACACCACCTGAACAGGGCCATACAGTCAGGTTCAGACCCAGGGCACCATGGCCAAAGGGTACCTTGACTGAGAAGGAAAGCTGACGTGTCTGGGCACAGGTCTCAACATTCTCTAACCTTTGAATGGCAAGTCACAGAAAGGCACAGGAACACAGGAAGGTGCTGATACATGGATGAACTCCCTGGTTTGTAAATGATCTACTGGGAAATCAAGTTTGCTTGGTCATGAACCACTGTACAGCCTTAGACAAGGGATTTAATATCTGTGACTAGGTTTTTTTGTCTCTGCACAATAAAGAATTAAACAGATCCACTTCAGATGGGCCTAGGAGAGATGAACTCTATGGCAGTGCTGTGAAGATTAAATGAACAAATACAGGGAGAATGCTGAATAGCGTTTGAAGGAAACGGTAGCTCTTATGATCACATAGTGCCTTTCCAAAATACCTTAGAAATTATCTCTCTTGAAAAAACAATGACAACTTGTTTTGTGGATCACCTGATGTGGCCCCAAACATGCCTAAACCACTTTACAAACAGAGAGAGTGACAGGCACATTTACTTTTTGCCATTAGTCAACAAGCATTTGTTACACTCACCTGACATGTTGAAAAGCTGCTGGGCTCAGTGGCTCAGCCTGTAATCCCATGCTTTGGGAAGCAGAGGTGAGTGGATTGCCTGAGCCCGCGGCTTCGAGACCCACCTGGACAACTTGGTGAGTCCTCATCTCTACAATAAATAAAAAAATTACTCAGGTGTGGTAGCACACACCTGTAGTTCCAGCTACTTGGAAGGTTGAAGTGAAAGGATCGCCGGAGCCCAGCAGGTCAAGGCTGTGGTGGCTGGGAGCAGCCACTGCACTCCAGTCTGGGTGACAGAGTGAGATTCCAACTCAACAAAAGAAAAGAAAGCAATTGGACTGGCTATGCAGATGTGATGCATCCAGGGGTCCCTGTTCTCAATTAGTTATGGGATATTTTTCTCCTGTCTTGAAGGTGGTTAGAGAAGGAGACTTTGGGAACCTGGGCTCCACTTTCTTGCCCCTTTATCTTATGGATAGAGATATGGCTTGTTAACAAGGACTTGGTGTCAGGGGTGAAACAAGAAATGACAAAGTGAGTTGTGACCCCTGGATACACCGGTAGCAAAAACATGTCTGTCCTCATACGTTGCTTTGATACAAAACATGCCTGTGCTCATACGTTGCTTTCCTCCTGAGGTTGTGTGGCACTTTTCAAAGAAAATATAGTGTTTTGTATTGTCACCTCAGCAAGCAG
>NW_006961032.1:0-748 GCF_000164805.1 Carlito syrichta
CAATTGCAATGAGATGCCAGCACATACAGGTCAGGATGGATATCATTAAAAAAAAAAACCGGCAGGTGTTGGCATGACTGCGGACAAAAAGTAACATTTCTCTACTGTTGGTGGAAATGTAAACTAGTCCAGCCTTTATGGAAAGCAATGTGACATTTTCTCAAAGAAATAAAAATTGAGCTACTGTACAATCCAGCAATCCTAATTTTGGGAATATACCCAGAGGAACAAATATCGCTCTACCAAAAAGACATCTGCACGCATATGTACATTGCAGCACTATTCACAATTCCAAAAACATGGAGCCAACCCAGATGCCTATCAAAAATGGACTGTATAAAGAAAATGTGGTGTATATAAATGACGGAATACAACACAGCCATAAAGAACAAAATTATGTCCTTTGCAGCAACATGGATGCAGTTGGAGACCATCATAGAAACAAAAAATTGAATACCCTGTATTCTCACTCATAAAGAGGTTGTGATCACTGTTCACACGTGCACAAAGGTTGGAACAACAGACACTGAACACTGCTAAAGGAGAGAGGGAGAAAGAAGGGATAAGGGGCACACTACTACACACTGGGTTACCAGGTCCACAACCAGGCAAGGAGACGACTCACTAGAAACCCATATCTCACCTGCATGCAATTTACTTATGTAGTAAATCCTCACAAGTACCCCACAACTCTAAATTAGATAAACAAATAAATATTTTTACATATTTATACATTCCAGGACCCTGA
>NW_006961033.1:0-3354 GCF_000164805.1 Carlito syrichta
ACGACAACGGCTCCGGTGGCGGCTCCGGCTCCCGCAGCAGGGAGACTACAAAGACAGCGACCTCCTCCTCCTCCTTCTCCCCCCGCGCCGCTCTCGCCGCTATTGGGGCCGCTCATCTAACCCCGCCAACCGGGAGTGCGAGGAGGCAGTGCTTACTCTGCCGCCGCCACCACCGCTGCCACCGCCGGCGCAACCGGCAATGGGAAATTGCTGTCCGCACTGAGCATGCGCCACTCCTCGCACATGCTCAGTAACTCCAGCCCGTCCCTTCCCACTCCCCTCTTTGCCACCACTTCCTCTGCCCGGGACTGTGCGTACTCCCCTTAGGGTACGGGGTGCTTGGGTGGTGGCGGTCCACTTCTCCAGATTTCACTAGCTGCTTGAGGAGGAGTAACGAAAGGATCGCTGGAGCCCAGCAGGTCGACGTCCTGGGGTGGCCACCACACACTTCAGTTGCATGATTGAAACCAGCTATAGCAACAAGGGCTATAGCTTATACATAAACATATCGTCTTCTTTTAGGTTCCAGTGGAAACAAACAAACAAAAAACAAGCAAAAACCAACTACCCAGGATCCTGGACATAAGGTGAACTCTAGAGAAGCAAGTGGATCTGAGCAATGCCAAGGGTGGATTGTAATGGATTTTGCAGTGTATTGCCCAGATTACCCCTTTGGGAGTGAGTTTCTTATTTCCCACCTGTCAGGAGTGTTGACTGCTGACAGCTCACAGCTGAGCCCTTCTCTGAGAATTGTCCACAGCTGACGGTTGCTGCCTGGCCCATGGTTATGTCACTTCCCTAAAGTGAAGTCTCAATGCAAGTGACCTAACATTGCAGTGGTACAAAGGCCTACTTCTGTTCCCTTAACTGAGGACAACTCTAAGGGTCATCTTAATTCCAGAACTGCCTGTGAGTTTGGCTGATACCTCTTTTTTTAACTGAACCTCAGTTCGGTTCTCCTACCTAATCCTGTTTCTCTCACTTCTTTATAGGCTTTATTGCTAGGTGTATTTCCTAATAAACTTCCTGCCCACAAATTTTTGTTTCATATTTGGTTTCCTGGGGAACTTTAATATTATTACTGCAATTAAAAGATCTAACTTGTCATTTCATTTGTTGAAAATGTTGATGACATTATTTAGGAGATCATGTCACATTCCAAATTTCCTGCCTGAGGACTTTGTTTTAGAAATAGAAGGAAAAAAAACCGTTCTTTTCCTTTTTATTAGTAAAAAACTACACAACTGAGCCGGGCGCTGTGGCTCAAGCTTGTAATTCTAGCACTTTGGGAGGCCAAGGCAAAAGGACAGCCTGAGTCCAGGGGTTCAAGACCAGCCCGGGCAACTTGGTGAGACCTCATCTCTACAATAAGTAAAAAAAAAAAAAAAATAGCCAGGTGTGGTAGAGCACACCTGTAGTTCCAGTCACTTGGAAGGCTGAGAGGGAAGGATCACCTGAGCCCAGCAGGTCAAGGCTGTGGTGGCTGTGAGCATGCCTCTGCACTCCAGCCTGGGCAACAGAGTGAGACTCCCAATTAAAACAAAATTACATAACCGATCGTGATTCCCTTTACATATAGCTACTAAGTAAATTTGATATTGTAGTTCTTTCTCAAATTCTGATAAAGAAATTACAAAAACATTTGTAGCAAATAGAAGAAAAATATCACATTTATTACAATAAGTTTATGTGAAAAGACAGAACTTAATGTATAGCTAAAACAGCTCTCACCTCTGAATCTCAAACATTAGTGATTTTATCCATCAACTCACTTTAGTAGTGGTAGGGTACTCCTCCCTATGCAATAGGGAAGAGATTGCATGCCCCTTAAAGGCACCAAGCTCCTAGTATGAAAAGAAGAAGGCTGTAGATGCCTGATTTCTCCATCTTAACAATGAAATAAGTTACTGCACCTCCCCATTCATCTTAGTCATCATTGTTTACCAGATGATAGAACATAGCTGGGCACCATGAACAAAGGACCCTAGTTAGGTAGTTGCTGCTGTAGTTCAGCAAGCCTTAGTAAGGGCCTAAACTAAGGCAGTCAGCATAGAGAGGGCTGTTCTAGAAGTCCAAAGCATAAGGAAAACATTACTTATCTAATGTGGAAGTGAGGGAAATAGAGGCCCATAGGAGGATCCCAGATTCCGGATGGATAAAGGTTTCATTGAGATGGGGGGAATTCAGGAAAAGGAGGAGACTTCAGGATTGTTTATAAATAGTGCTGTTTATTTTCTCTAACTTGTTTTCTGACCTAAAGAGAATTTGAGAAGCTGTATTTAGAGAATATGATTACTCCCTAACTTATACACATACCTCTGTCACTGATTTTTTACTCAATCCAACTATTCTCACACTGTTGTGATCTTTTAAAACTGTACCATATGCAATGAAATGTACTTTGGCAATAAAAGGAAGGAAATACTGATGCATGCTGCAACATGGATAAACCTTGAAATTATGATGCTAGGGTTGGGGCCAATCTCTCTCCCTCCGTACAATACCCTTATTGCTGTGTTTCCTATAGTGATTGTAATGGGACCTGAATAAATTGTTCCTTACCATGGAAAAAAATGTGATGTTCAGTGAAAGAAGCCAGCCACAAGAAGCCACATATTGTGTGGCTCCATTTATATGAAACATCCTGAATAGACAAAGTTTGATGGTTGTGCGTGGCTGAGTGGAGACGGGGTGGAGAGGAGGGTGGGGGTGAATGCTTAATGAGTATGATATTTGTGTATGTAGGTTGCCGGTGGGAGGGTGATGCAAATGTTCTAGAATTAGTGTGTATGATTGCACAACTGTGAATACCAAAACCACTCAGTTGTACACTTTAAAAGGGTGGTTTTTGGGGTATAGGAATTATATTTCTTTTTTTTACAATCAATATTTTTTATTATGATATTGTGGGGTACAGTTAAGGGTTAGGTATACAAATACGTTTCGTTCAGGCACCCTTGTTGATAAGAGGTGTTTCCCCATCCCCAGACAGATATTTACTATCGTTAATTCCATCTCCCCCCCATAGTTTTTCACTACTGTCAGTCATTTTCTTAGAGTATTACATTGGATGTTCAAGGTCCACTATATGAGTGAGAACATGTGATACTCGGATCTTTATTTCTGTGAGAGGTCACTCAGTATTATAGACTCTAGTTCCATCCAGGTTGCTGTGAAATTCATGATTTTCTTCTTTATTATGGCTACATAGTATTCCATCGTGTATATGTACCACATTTTTTTAATCCAGTCCTCTTTTGATGGGCAGCATGGTTGGTTCCAGGTTCTTGCTATTGTGAACAATGCTGTGATAAACATACGTGTGCAGGTATCTTTTTTATAGAGTGATTTGAG
>NW_006961034.1:0-693 GCF_000164805.1 Carlito syrichta
GATTCATTCATATTTTTGGTGTGTATCAATGATTCACTTTCTTTTAATTGCTGTATGGAGATGCCACATTGTTTTATTCATTAATCTGTTGATGGATGTGCAGCTTGGTTCCAGTTTTTTTATAATTCCAATTAAAGATGCTATGAACATTCTTTGTATGAACTATGCTTTTATTTCTCAAGTAAATAGTTCAAGAGTTGTTCATATAAAAGAGGTAGATTTAACTATTTAATAAACTACTAATTTGTTTTGAAAAGTCTTTATATCATGTTAAATTCACAGAAACAGTGTGTAAGAATTCCATTTCTTCCACATCTTCATCAACACTTGGCATGGTCTCTTCATAATTACAGCCATTCTAATAGGTGTGAGGTGGTATCTCATTGTGATTTTAATTTATATTTTCATGAAAACTAATAACACTGAGCTTTTTTACATGCCTACTTGACATGCTTTTTAGTGAAGTTTGTTTGAATATTTTGCCCATTTTTATTGTTTTATTCTTAGAGTAGTTAACAGTATTAGATACAAATCTCTTTATCATATATAGGATTTAAACTATTTAAAATATTTTCTCCCATGTTGTAACTTATCTTTTCATTTTTAAATTTGATACAGTTAAATAAATAAACTTTTTTTAATGGATTGTGTTTTGGTGTTCTGTCTAAGAAATCTTTGTCTAAACCAAAGTCA
>NW_006961035.1:0-1521 GCF_000164805.1 Carlito syrichta
CTGAAAAGTTTGCCACTATGGCCAATCACTTTCTTATAGCACTATAGTTGATCAAGTTCAGCTCATGAGGGAGACCATATGGAACTATGGTTTTTTTTTCTGTGATAAATCACTGAGAAGGACCTACCTCATATCCATCAAACGTTCTGCAAAATCCTTATGTCTGTCCTTTTTTATGACTACACAACATTCCATTGTGTGTATATACCATATTTATTTTATTCATTCCAGCTTTGATGGGCAACATGGTTGGTACCATGTTTTTTGCCATGGTGATTAGAACTGCAACAAACATAATTGTACAGGTATCTTTTTGGTGAAATGATTTGAGTTCCTCCAGGTATTTTCTCTACAGGGGAATTACTGTGTCACATGGTAGGTCAGTTTCTTGTCCCTTTAGAAACCGTCACACTGTTTTCCAAAGATGTTGCTCTAGTTTTCAGTCCACATGCAGTGTAGAAGCATTTTTCCCCAAATCCTTACCAGCATCTGTTATTGTTTGTTTTATTCATGGTGATCATTCTTACAAGGGGTATGTGGTATTTCAATGTGGTTTTCATTTGCATTTCTTTGATGATGAGTGAGGCTGAGCACATTTTCATGTGTCTGCTGGCTGCTGATATCTCTTCTTATGAGAATTCTCCAATCATGTATTTTTCCCACTTTTTAAAGGGACTCTTTTTCTGAGTGTTTGAGTTTCTTGGAGATCCTAGATGTTATGCCTTTGTTAGATATATAGTTGAAGAATAGTTTTTCCCATTCTGTGGGTTGTCTCCCTGCTTTTGATGGTTTCTTTGGTTTTGCAGAAATTTATTAGTTTGAGGAGATTTCACTTTCTAAATTACTTCTTAGATTATGGGCATTTAGGGTTCTGAAGAGGAATTAGTTCCCAGTTCCAGTTTCCATAAAGATGTCTCTTGTGTTTCCTAAGATTAATATAATTTGGTATTTTATGTTTAGGTCTTTCTTCCATTTAGAGTTAATGTGTATGGTGATAGTTAGGGGTCCTGTTTCAATACTGTGCATGTGGTGAGACTTTTCCCAGCACCATTTATTGAATATGTTCTCCATTCCCCATTGGGTCTTGAAGCTTTTTTCAAAGATGAGTTGTTTGAGAATTTTAGGATTTCATTCTCTGTCCTGATCGATTGGCCTATGTACCTATACTTGTACATATGCCAGGCAATTTTGATTATTGTAAACTTAGAGTAAAGTTTGAAGTCTGGAGGAGTGATAGCTCCTGCTTTGTTTCTTTTGATATGGATTCTTTTAGCTATTCATGATTGATTATGGTTTCATATGAATTCTTCATTGTAATTTCCAGGTCTGAGAAGATTGATGTTAACTTAATGTTATTTCATTGAATCTGTAGATTGTGTAAAAGGCTAATTTTTAAATTAAAAGATGTTAGGAAAGTCAGGGAAACAAGCATGTCAGATTGTCATTTATGACATCAGCATCCGAACTTTGACATCATAATGGGGGGGACCATGACTACTGAGCAATCCTTAGGTTTCAAGG
>NW_006961035.1:2414-7359 GCF_000164805.1 Carlito syrichta
CGGTTTAGTTATCTAAGGAGGATACACATCTGGAATCTCAAGTTTCAATTCATGCAGAATAAAACATTCAGCATTTATGTGAGAAACATACAACTTGTCAATGATGGAAGCAGAATTATACCATGTATTCTAACATGTTAATAGGAAAAGAAGTTATCATTGGAGTATTATACACTTTAACATCCAATGCAATACTATAAGAAAATGACTGACGGTACTGGGAAAATATGGGGGGAGGGGGATGGGATTAACTGTAGCAAATATCTGTCAGGGGATGGGAAAACACATCTTATCAACAGGGTGCCTGAATGAAACGTAATTGTACACCTAACCCTTAACTGTACCCCACAAAACCATAATAAAAAATACTGATTAATAAAAAAAGAAAAATTGAGATTCAGAAAAAAAATCAATACCTGCATAATGAACATTTGTATACCCAACTCTGAATTGTAACCATCTTTAACGTAAAAAAAATAAAAAATAGAATAAAAAAATAAAGTCGGTGCCACGTTTTACAGCTTTCATTTATTTGTTTATTTGTTTATTTTTCATTTATTTATTTTAATTTTTTATAAAATGTGCGGTATAATTCAGGGTTAGATATACAAACATTGATTGTACAGGGTCCCTGGTTAATAAGGTATGCCTGCTCCCTTACCAGTATCCCTCCACTGCCAATCTCACCCTTCCACCTGAAAAGTTTGCCACTACTGCCAGTCACTTTGTTACAGCACTATAGTTGATCAAGTTCAGCTCATGAGGGAGACCATATGGAACTCTGTTCTTTCTTTTCTGTGATAAATCACTGAGAATGACCTACCTCATATCCTTCCAATGTTCCGCAAAATCCTTATATTTGACTTTTTTTTATGGGTGCACAACATTCCATTGTATGTACATACCATATTTATTTTATCCATTCCAGCTTTGATGGGCAACATGTTGGTACCATGTTTTTTGCAATTGTAATTAGAACTGCAGCAAACATACTTGTACAGGTATCTTTTTAGTAAAATGATGTGAGTTCCTCCAGGTATATTCTCTACAGGGGAATTACTGAGTCACATGTTAGGTCAATTTCTTGTCCCTATAGAAACTGCCACAATGTTTTCCAAAGATGTTGCTCTAGTTTTCAGTCTGCATGCAGTGTAGAAGCATTTCTTTTCAAATCCTTACCAGCATCTGTTATTTTTTGTTTAATTAATGATGGCCATTCTTAGAAGGGGTATGTGATATCTCAATGTGGTTTTCATTTTCATTTCTTTGATGATGAGTGAGGCTGAGCACATTTTCATGTATCTGCTGGCAGGCCCTATCTGTTCTTATGAGAATTCTCCAATCATGTATTTTGCCCACTTTTTAAAGGGACTGTTTTTCTCTGTTTTTCTGAGTGTTTGAGTTCCTTGGAGATCCTAGATGTTATGCTTTTGTTAGATATATAGTTGATGAATAGGTTTTCTCATTCTATGGGTTGTCTCCCTGCTCTTTTGATGGTGTCTTTTGTTTTGCAGAAATTTATTAATTTGAGGAGATTCCACTTTCTAAATTACTTCTTAGATTATGGGCATTTAGGGTTCTGAAGAGGAATTAGTTCCCAGTTCCAGTTTCCATAAAGGTGTCTCTTGCGTTTTCTAAGATTATTATAATTTGGTATTTTACTTTTAGGTCTTTCTTCCATTTAGAGTTAATGTGTATGATTGAAACAGGGGTCCTGTTTCAATCGTGTGTATGTGGTGAGAGTTTTCCCAGCAACATTTTTTGAATATGTTCTCCATTCCCCAGTGGGTCTTGGAGTTTTTTCAAAAGGAATTGTTTGAGAATTTGAGAATTTCATTCTCTGTCCTGATCCATTGGCCTATGTATCTATTCTTGTACCAATCCCTGGATGTTTTGATTACTGTAAACTTGGAGTAAAGATTAAAGTCAGGAAGAATGATAGCTCCTGCTTTGTTTCTTTTGATAAAGATTCTTTTGGCTATTCATGATTGTTTATGGTTTCATGTGAATTCTTTATTGTAATTTCCAAGTGTGAGAAAAATGATGTTAACCTAATCGTTATTTCATTGAATCTGTAGATTGCGTAAAAGGCTAATTTTTAAATTAAAAGATGCAAGCAAAGTCAGGGAAACAAGCACGTCAGATTGTCATTTACGACGTCAGCATCAGAACTTTGACATCATAATGGGAGGGACCTTGACTACTGAGCAATCCTTAGGTTTCAAGGAATTGTGTAAAATGCTCTCCCAAATGCGGTAGACATGATGGATTTTCATTCCCAAAAGTGAAGGAAACCAGGTGTTCCCACCTATCCAACATCTTCTTCATGGATAAGTGGCCATTCAAGAAACCACTGAACAAGGTAGTCTTTTTTTTTTTTTTAAAGCAGAATTTATTGAGAGGACAGAAATGCTCCCACATTGGGAGGGGAACTGAGGGAGTTGCCCACAAGGTAGTCTTTTATTATTATGGTGACAGAGTCCTGCTGGAGCTTGGTCATAACACAACCAAGTAATATTTTAGCACTTTCTTTAATTTAGATATTTTGGATATTTTTATGACAATTTAACAGCCTTTGAGCAGTTTTTCTCTCAGGATTTGAATATTGCTTTAGCTAAGGTCAAAGACAATTTTCCAGATTTTTCAATTATCTAAATTTTTATACTAATGAGGAGCCCAAATACTTACTTCTTTGTAATTTTTCATGTTATTTTGGTTTATAAATTTTCGGCCCCAAATTGTCTCTTTTGTGTGTGCCTGATTTTATATGCTTGGCAATTAAAAGTATCAGATTAATCTGAGACTGTTGCACAGTATTGCATTATGTCTTAGTAGAGAAAATACTAGGTGATTCAATAAAAATACACTTTGAAAAATATAAATTGGTTTAAAATATAAGGGGAATGTGATTTTTGATTTCCTTCAAATATGTAGGGGAAACTTTTCTCTAAGGATGGTATATCTGTAACATTTAATCAAAATTAACTAGCAGAATATAAAGAGTGTACGAAGAAAATGTACACAAATTATAAGAAATGAGAAAGCTGTATTAAATTTTGATACTCTTTTATTTTCTAAAATTATTAAGATTTATTATTCATTCTGTCTTCTGAATAGCACTAAAGGTAAACTGATCTTCAAGATTTAGTTATCTAACGAGGATGCCCATCTGGAATCTCAAGTTTTAATTTGTGCAGAATAAAACATTCAGAATTTATGTGAGAAACATACTACTTGTCAAAGCTGAAAGCAGAAATAAACATGTATTCTAACGTATTAATAGGAAAATGTTATCTTTGGAGTATTATACACTTCTTAAAAAATCAATACCTGCATAATGAACATTTCTATACCCAACCCTGAATTTTAACCAACTTTAAAGAAAAAAAGAAAAAAAAGAATAAAACAAAGTCTGTTCCACATTTTACAGTTTTTATTTATTTATTTATTTTAATTTTATAAAAAATGTGGGGAACAATTCAGATTTAGATATACGAACATTTTTTATGTGGGGTCCCTGGTTGATAAGGTACGCCACTGCCTCCCTTAGCAGTATCCCCCACTGCCAATCTCACCCCTCCGACTAAACAGTTTGCCACTACTGCGAATCACTTTCTTATAGCTCTATAGTTGATAAAGTTCATCTCATGAGGGAGACCATATGGAAATCTGTTCTTTCTTTTCTGTGATAAATCACTGAGAATGACCTACCTCATATCAATCAAACATTTTACAAAATCC
Organism: Carlito syrichta; assembly: GCF_000164805.1. Lineage (NCBI taxonomy): Eukaryota > Metazoa > Chordata > Mammalia > Primates > Tarsiidae > Carlito > Carlito syrichta. The sequence goes on from NW_006961035.1 coordinate 6,156, forward strand.
TTATATCTGCCCTTTTTTATGGCTGTATAACATTCCATTGTGTGTTTGTACCATATTTATTTTATCCCTTACAGCTTTGATGGGCAACATGGTTGGTACTATGTTTTTTGCAATTGTGATTAGAACTGCAACAAAAATACTTGTACAGGTATCTTTTTGGTAAAATGATTTGAGTTCCTCCATGTATATTCTTTACAGGGGAATTAATGAGTCACATGATAGGTCAATTTATTGTCCCTTTAGAAACCGCCACACTGTTTTCCAAAGATGTTGCTCTTGTTTTCATTCCACATGCAGTTTAGAAGCATTTTTTCCCCCAAATCCTTAGCAGCATCTGTTATTGATTTTAATTAATGATGGACATTCTTACAAGGGGTATGTGGTATTTCAATGTGGTTTTCATTTGCATTTCTTTGATGATGTGTGAGGCTGAGCACTTTTTCATGTGTCTGCTGGCTGCCCGTATCTCTTCTTATGAGAATTCTCCAATCATGTATTTTTCCCACTTTTTAAAGGGACTCTTTTTCTGTGTTTTTCTGAGTGTTTGGGTTTCTTGTAGATCCTAGATGTTATGACTTTGTCAGATATGTAGTTGGAGAATAGTTTTTCCCATTCTGTGGGCTGTCTCTCTGCTCTTTTGATGGTTTCTTTTGCTTTGCAGAAGTTTATTAATTTGAGGAGATTCCACTTGTCTAACTTACTTCTTAAGGTATGGGCATTTAGGGTTCTGAAGAGGAATTAGTACCCTGTTCCAGTTTTCATAAAAGTGTCCCTTCGTTTTCTAAGATTATTATAATTTGGTGTTTTATGTTTAAGTCTTTGTTCCATTTAGAGTTAATGGATGATTAAGTTATGGTGATTGTTAGGGGTCCTGTTTTAATCTTGTGCATGTGGTGAGACTGTTCCCAACACCATTTGATGAATATGTTCTCCATTCCCCTGTGGGACATGGAGGTTTCTCCAAAGATGAGTTGGTTGAGAATTTGAGGATTTCATTCTCTGTCCCAATCCTTTGGCCTGTCTGCCGATTCTTGGACTAATCCAAGGTTGTTTTGATTACTGTAAACTTATAGTAAAGTTTGAAGTCTGGAAGAGTGATAGCTTCGGCTTTGTTTTTTTGATAAGGATTCTTTTGGCTATCCATGATTGTTTATGGTTTCATATGAATTCTTTATTGTAATTTCCAGGTGCGAGAAGAATGATG
>NW_006961036.1:0-1414 GCF_000164805.1 Carlito syrichta
CCAGCTGGCTAGCTAGATAAGTCAGTTAGTTACATCAGCTAGCTACATGATAGCTAGCTAGGTAGCTAGCTAGTTAAATAAGCTAATTGTCAGCTGGCTAGCTAGATAGCTAGCTAGTTATGTCAGCTAGTTAAGTCAGCTTGCTAGCTACTTAAGTCAGCAAGTTAAGTCAGCTGGCTAGCCAACTGCCTAGTAGGATAGCTACCTAGTTAAGTCAGCTGGCTAGCCAGGTAGCTTGCTAGTTAAGTCACCTAGTTAAGTGAGCTCGCTGGCCAGCAGGTTAGCTAGATAGTTAGGTAGTTAAGTCAGCTGGAAAGCCAGTGGGTTATGTAGGTAGGTAGATAGTTAAGTCAGCTGGCTAGCCATCACGTGTCTAGTTATGTCAGCTAGATAAGTCAGCTGGCTATTGACCTGTGTAGCTAGGTAACTAGCTAGTTAAGTATGCTGGCTAGCCAGCTGGCTAGCTAGATAGCTAGGCAATTAAGACAGCTGGCTATCCAGGTGGCTAGCTAGTTAATTCAGCTAATTATGTCAGCTGGCAAGCCAGAGGCTAGCTAGGTAGCTAGCTAGTTATGTCAGCTGTGTAGCCAGCTCGCTAGATACTTAAGTGACCAAGTTAAGTCAGCTGACTAGCCAGCTGCCTAGCTAGGTAGCTTGCCAGTTAAGTCAGCTCACTAGACAGCTTGCTAGCAAGATAAGTCACATAGTTAATTCAACTGGATAGGCAGCTGGCTAGCTATGTAGCAAGCTAGTTAATTCAGTTGGTTAGAAAGCAGGGCACCTAGTTAAAACAGCTAGTTAAGTCAGCTGGATAGCCAGCTCGCTAGCTAATTAATTCAGTTAGTTAAGAAAGCTGACTGTCCAGGTGGCTAGAGAGCTAGAAAGCTAGTTAATTCAGCTGGCTAGCCAGCTGGATAACTAGTTAAGCCATCTAGTTTAGAAATCTGGCTGACCAGTTGCCTACCTCGTTAATCAACTAGTTAAGTCAGTTGGCTAACCAGCTGTGTAGCTAGTTAAGTCAACTCACTAAGTCAGTCGGCTAGCCAGCTCACTAATTAGTCAAAAAGCTAGTTAATTCAGATGACTGGACCACTGTCTGGCTAGCTATTTCTGCTGGTAAAGTCAACTGGCTAGCTAGGCAGCCAGCAATTTAAGTAGGCTAGTTATGTCAGCTAGCTAGCTAGTTAAGTCAGGTAGTTAATTTGGCTAGCTAGCTAGCTAGATATTTAGGAAGCTAGTTAATTATTTCAGCTACTAAAGTCACCTGGTATGCTATGTAGCTAGCTAGTTAAATCAGCTAGTTTTGTCAGCTGGCTAGCTAGTAGAGTCAGCTAATTTAGTCAGCTGTCTAGCCACCTGCCTAACTGGGTAGCTAGCTAGTTAAGTCAGCTGGTTAACCAGCTGGCTAGCTAGT
>NW_006961037.1:0-718 GCF_000164805.1 Carlito syrichta
GTGACCATTTTCTTTTCCTCAGAGCCCTCTGGGATTACTTCTTATTTCTACTCTCCAGCTTCTGGTACCCCTGTATCACTTGGTTAGTCAAACACTGAAATCTCCAGAGACCTATGTTGGCGACATCACTGAATTTCAAAGTTGCCAGAATGCAGCAGATTCTCCATAGAGAACCCAAAGGCTAAGCGTAGGAAAGCCAATGCCGTTTCCAAGAGGTCATGGTTTCAGCTGGTTCTCTTGGCATTTCGCCTTGATCCTTTGTTTCTTGTTCAGTGATAAAGCACACCACTCACCACTGAGTCTGGCAGCCCTGTAACTTGTCAGGAGCTGTGTGCTGGCAAAAGTGACAGACTGGGGGACAGCAATAGGACCACAGAGAAGAAATTGCTGCTTCCTAGGAGGACTTGCTGTGTGCCAGGCATGGCCCTGGGGACTTCGCATGCTCCATGTCACCAATTCCTTTGCAGTCCTCTGAAGAGACATGATGTTCTGCTTATTACAGACATGGGCGTGAAGAGTTGGGTAACTTCCCCAATGTCTTACCTCTAGAATGAGGTAGAATACACTCCCCAAAATGTCTGGCCCCCAAGTCTCTGCTCTTTCTTCTTTCCCTGATCCTGACTCTGACAAGCTATATCACTATCATTGGAAGGCTAAGAAGTGGACAGAAGGAGAGTGGGCGGTGGTGGTGGTGGCTCACACCAGTGGCCTCCATTTT
>NW_006961038.1:0-788 GCF_000164805.1 Carlito syrichta
AACTCAGTTACTCTCATTTTACTTTTTATGTTGTTTGTTAGAGATCCAGGCTTCAGCCTTCTGACTAAAAATAAATGCAAAATAAGGAATTTATTCTAAAAAGTTCTCAAGCACATCTGGCTAGGGTTGTGATGTTTATAAGAGCATTAAGATCTAAGAAAATGAAACTCAAGTCTGTGGCCTTTCAACATTATTTGTACCCATATGATGGCTATTTATATTTGAAAGGTTCTGTACTAGAGATAAATCAACATTTTCATATAGTTTTCCAAAAAGATAACTGAGGTCAAAATTATGGGCTTTATAAATCACTGTGAGCAAATTATCTGGAACTTGAAAATAGGAAAAGATGACTGATTATTCTCTTGGTGCCAGGCTTATACTTTTGATTAACTTTATAATGACAGGTGTTTTGCAACTGCATTGAAGCAGAGGTTAATTTATAGAGTTTTCTCTAGTAGAAATTCAAATAATTTTAGTATAGTGGAACAGATAAATCAAAAAATTATAGCTATTATAACCAGTTTGGTATCCAATTCAGTTATCTTACTCTAACTTTTTTAAAATTAATCTGCCTATATTAGGTTAAAAATATATCCCAGTGGAATCTTCAAATGTTAGGTCAGACCCACTGGGGTAGAGTTGTGCGATTTGGTGCTGCATGAAAGATGTAAAGAATTGCACAGAAGTTAGATTGGAAAATATAGTTTATTTAGAAAGTAAGTTAGAGAAAGATTCACCCCCTAAAGTACGGGAGAGCCAAGCTAGAAAGTGGCAACCTTAGCTCA
>NW_006961039.1:0-711 GCF_000164805.1 Carlito syrichta
AAATTTAGAAAACACTCTCCTTGATATTAAAGTAGGCAATGAATTCATGGCCCACTCTTCAAAAGTAAATGCAGCAAAATCTATGGTTGACAAGTGGGACCTTATCAAGCTAAAAATGTTTTGCATAGCCAAAGAAACCATCAAGAGAGTAAAGAGACAACCGATGGAATGAGAAAAATATTTGCAAGCTAAGTATCCAACAAAGCCCTACAATGCAAAATCTACAGAAAACTCAAAAAAGACATTGACAGGAAAACAACAATCTCATTAAAAAGTGGGCAAACAGAAACTTCTCAAAGGAAGATAGTCAACAAACATAAACAAATTCTGAGTCTCACTAGTCATCAGGGAAATGCAAATCAAAATTGCAATGAGATGCCAGCACATACAGGTCAGGATGGATATCATTAAAAAAAAAACCGGCAGGTGTTGGCATGACTGCGGACAAAAAGTAACATTTCTCTACTGTTGGTGGAAATGTAAACTAGTCCAGCCTTTATGGAAAGCAATGTGACATTTTCTCAAAGAAATAAAAATTGAGCTACTGTACAATCCAGCAATCCTAATTTTGGGAATATACCCAGAGGAACAAATATCGCTCTACCAAAAAGACATCTGCACACATATGTACATTGCAGCACTATTCACAATTCCAAAAACATGGAGCCAACCCAGATGCCTATCAAAAATGGACTGTATAAAGAAAATGTG
>NW_006961040.1:0-11000 GCF_000164805.1 Carlito syrichta
GAACCCTGGAGAATGTGGCCAGAATTGCCCACAAAGTCCTCCCCAGGGGCAGCATCTGGCACACGGTCATGTCTCTGCCTGGGTGCCCACACCTCTGCCCACTTTGTTCCCAAGTGTTGACCCAAATGATCCCACTGTAGGCTGGGAGTCTGAGACCAGCCTGGGTCATGTAGTGAGACCTTGTTGCTCCCTGGATCGCAAAAAATGGAGACGTGCATGGTGCCGGTCTCAGCTATATCGGATGTGGTAGTCTCCGTCCTTAGGCTTTCCATTGCATTGCCCCCATGGACAGAACGTGGAAGATGATGCCAGGCATCGTCGTCCATGGCCATCAGCTCCGCACCCTGGGAGACTGAGGCGGAAGGCTGCCTGAGCCCAGAGGTGGGAGATCAGTCCTGGTAATGTTGCCAGATCTCATCTTGGCGAGAGGTCCCATAAATCATGTCAAGCATGGTGGCCACCAGAGTCGTGGTGTTCAGAGACTGAGAAGGGAGGTCCACCTGAGGCCCTCATGTCCAGGCCCCAGGAGTCATTATCATGCTGCCATATCCCAGCTCATCCAATGGAGACTCTGGCACCAAAAACATGCCTCCCACGTGCATCATGATGGGCGTCCACAGCTCCCCAGGCAAAGTGCCGCTTGGGCTGTGGATGATGGAGTGATAGGGAGAGAAAGGGTACCTCCCCCCACCCAGAGGTGGTAGATTGGGCTACTGGAACCTGGGCTGGTTGTGGTGTTGCCCAACTGCTTTGATCGCTATGTGTCCCATGGCTGCCCTAACTTGGGGCCGTCTGTTACATGAGCTCAGAGGAGTCTCTGCCATGGGCCACACGTGTGGAAAATGGAGGTAGACCTGCAGGGGTGTTTGACCAATAGCACAGGACCGAAGTTCCCAGTGGCCGCCTTTGAAACATTACGCAACCGACAGGCCAGAAAATGCCTTTTCCTCTCCCATTCCTGAGGGTGACTTCTCCAGATGGTTGACAGGGCTGCTGCTGGTGGTGTTTATGATTATTTGGAGTCAGACTCCCTCTCTATCACCCAGGCCAGAGTGCAGGGGCATGCTCTTGGACACTACGGACTCCACCTCAGGCAATCCTCCTGCCTCAGCCCCTGAGTGACTGGAACCACAGGCCTGCGCCACCATGTCCAGCTAATCTTTGGATTTATTATTGATGGCTGACATGAGGTCTCACCCAATGTCTCGGGCTGATTTCGAACTAGTGGGCTCACAGCATCCACTTGCCTCTGCCTCTGAATGACCGGGTTGCCAGGATGATCCCCTGAGCATGGCCTGTCATTGTGGTAGTGTTGGTTGGTATTATTGTATTGAGTCAGAGACATGCTGTGTCACCCAGACCAGAGTGCAGGGGCCCATTCTCAGCCACCACAGCCTTCACTGCCTGGGCTCTGGTGATCCTAGCGCCGTAGCCTCCAGAGAGGCCAGAATGACAGGTGTGCACCACCATACTTGGCTCATTTTGTTGGTTTCTTATAGAGACGAGGTCTCGCCAAGGTGCCCGGTCTGGTCTCAAACATGGAGGATAAGGCTACCCTCTCACCTCGGCCTCTGAAAATGCCAGGTTGACAGGTGTAACCCCATCCTGGCCTTCACACCCCTCTCGGAGCTCCACTGTGAGGCCCATTCCCTTCAGAAGACCTGAGACCCCAGAGTGGGCAGCCAGACTCACCCACTGAGCCTGCCCAGAGGGATTGCCTAGCACAGGCCTGTGTCTTTTCCAGGGGCTCCACCCCTCCTCCCCACTTTTTAATCAGAGTGGACCCACTCGCTCCCCCTAGGATCCACCTCGGGAAAAAGGAGTGTGGGACTGTCAAACTATTGGGAGGTTGCGGCAGGGCTACTCACATCTTTCTCCTCAGCACTTGGTGAGGCCAAAATGAAAAGATGGCCAGAGTCCGAGAGCTGAGATCAGGCTGGACGCCAGAGTAAGCCCCCACCTCGAACCCAAGGAAAACCCAGAAAACCTAAAGTGAGGGGAGGTCTCAGTGGGAGCATCGCCTCAGGCCCAGATTTGAAGACCAGGAATGAAGGTCAGAATGTCAACCTAATGGAAAGCCTGAGATCACAGCAGTTTGGGGGGCTGAGGCTGAGAGGAAGGCCTGAGTTGGGTGGTTTGAGAGCAGCCAGGACTACCTAGTGAGCGAAAAAAAAGAGAAAGAGGAAAAGAAAGAAAGAAAGAAAGAAAGAAAGAAAGAAAGAAAGAAAGAAAGAAAGAAAGAAAGAAAGAAAGAAAGAAATCCGTTCTCCTGCAAAACTTCTGTCCTCAGTCTTTCCCCCCAATCCCCACATGTGAGGGTCCCCCAAGATCAGCACCTTACAGCCCCAACCCTCCCCAATGACTGCCCCTGCTTTGCTGTGGCAGATTCTGAGGCTCCCTGGGTGGATTCCTGCCAACTCCCCTCTCTGAGGTTAGAAATGTGCCACAGACAGCCTGACCCTTTGTCTCGGAAACAGGAACTTTCTGCCAAGATGGGCCAGGGACACATCCCTCTCCTGGAAACCATTATTCCCCCCAATCCCATTTTTTCTGGCTCTAAATTCAGTCACCCTGTGAAGACAGCACATGCATTTGAGAATCTGTGTACGATTCTGATGTTTTTGGAGACAAGGTCTGGTTTTGTGGCCCAGGCCGGAGCCCAGGGACACGACCATCGTTCAACGCCCATCTCAAAATCGTGGGCTCTGGCAATCCTCCCATCTCATGATCTGGAGTTTCTGGAACCACGGGTACCTCCGTCCAAGATCCGCTCTTTGGATGGGTGTGAAGACAGGGTCTCCCTGTGTGGCTGGGGCTGGCCTTGGGCTCCTGGGCTCCAGCCCTCACTATGTTGCTCAAGCTGATTGCAAAGCACCCAAATGAGGCCAGACTCCCAGAGTGCTGGGATTCCAGGCGTGGGTCGCAGCGACAAGTCTTCTGGTTTGTTTTTGATGAAGGATCGAGGCTGTGTTCGGGGTCTCAGCCACTTCATCCCAGTAGTTGGGAGTCTGAGGCCATCGGCTGTCCCCAGTCCACAGGCCGAGACATGCCTTGGCCACTCAGTGAGACCTCATCTCTACCTTCCTTTCCAAATGAGCCAGGTGTAATGACACATGCCTATTGTTCTGGCTCTTCAGAAGGCTGGAGAAAAGATTGCCAGAGCCCGGCAGGCTGAAGCTGTGGTGGGCAGGAGCGAGCCACCGCCCTACAGCCTGGGTGACATAGTGAGACTCTGACTCAAAGAAAAAAGGAAAAAAGAAAAAAGAGCATCCATTTATGTATGTAGTTGGCATCATCCTGAACAGACAGAGATCATTTGGGAAGGAGGCCACAGTCTTGGGCCTAGAGTTCCCAAAAGATGGATGATTGGCAGACAATTGGGCTGTGGCTTTGGGAGGCTGAGGTGGTGGAAAACTGGAGGCTGGGAGTTCGAGACCAGCCTGGGCCATGTGCAAGACCTCGTTGCTCCAGGAACACAAACACAGGAGTTGCTCCTGGTAGTCCCCTCAGTTCCATCTACACAGGATCTGGCAGCCTTCATCCCAGGGTGTTCCTTTGCCTCACCCGCACCGAAACAATGTGCAATTTCAGGCCATGCACCCTGGCTAACGGCTGTCAGTCCAGCGCCCTGTGAGGCCAAGGTGGGAGGCAGCTTGAGCCCAGGGGATGGAGACCAACTTGGGTGACATGGAAAGACCTTGTCTCAGTGAGAGGTCTCCAATATTGAGTCAGGCGTGGTGGCCCCCAGAATCCCGGCTGCTTGGGGGCTGAGGCAGGAGGAGCACTTTGGCCGTGCAGGTCGAGGCCCCAGGAACCACGTTCGTGCTGCAACGCACCAGCGAGGCCAAGGGAGACTCCAGTGAAAAAAAAGACACCTCCCAAGTACGTCAAGAGGAGCATCCACGGCTCCCCACGGAAAAGTCTGTGTGGTCAAAGTATGATGTAGTGATTGGGAGAGGAAGGACCTACCTCCCACTTGAAGGTGGTAAACCTGGTGACTGGAACCTGGGCTGTCCGTGGCATTGCCGGACCACTTTGATCACTCTTTACGCTTGACAGTGCCCTAAATTGGGGTCATCTGTTCCGTGAGTGTACGCATGTCTTTGCCATGGGACACGAGTGTGGAGGGTGGAGGCAGGCCTTGAGGGAGGCTTCGTTGAAAGCGTGGGATGAGCATGCCCAGTGGTCACCTTTGAGTTCAGGCCAGGCACCGTGGCTACAACCGTCAGTCCTGTGCCCTGGCAGTCCGAGGCGGGAGGCTGCCTGAACCCAGGGGTCAGAACCCAGCCCAAGCGTCGTGGACAGACCTTGTCTCGGCAATTGGTACCCCAAATCAAGATAGGCGTGGGGATCCCCGAGTCACATCTGATTGGCAGCCGAGGCACGATGACTGCCTGAGTCACACAGGTCGAGGCCCCGGGATCCATGATCATGCCGCAGAGCCCCGACTGGCCGAGGGGAGACTCTGGTGACAAAAAAAAACACCTACCACGTGAGTCATGTCGGGCATTTATGGCTCACCAGGGACAGGTCTGCGTGTGTGGGGGACCATGAAGTGATCAGGAGAGGAAGGGTCCTTCACCCCACCCGAAAATATCAGACGAGGTGACCGGAACCTGGGCTTGCCGCAGGGTTGCCAAACTGCCTTGATCGCTCTGTGCCTGACGGCCTCCATCGCTCAGGGCCATCAGTTCCATGAGCTCACAAGTGTCTTTTCCGTGGGACAGGAGTGTGGACAGTGGAGGCAGGCCTTCTGGGGTGCATTGCCAAAGTCACGGGACGAACATGCCAGGTGGCCACCTTTTAAACCTCCCACAAACAAGAGGCCAGAAAGTATCTTTTCCATTCCATCACTGACTCCTTCGACAATGTGGCAGGGGTGGTGGTGGTGGTGATGATTATTATTATTTGGAGTTGGAATCCCACTCTGTCACCCAGGCTGGAGTGCAAGGGCATGTGCATGGGCACGGCAGACTCCACCTGCTGGACTCAGCCGATCCTCCTGCCTTGGCCCCAAAAGTGTCTGGATTCACAGACCTGCAACACCACTCCCGGCTAATCTTGGTATTTATTTCTGATGGCTGAGATGAGGTCTTGCCCCCATCTCCCAATCTGCTTTTGAACCCACAGGCTCAGGACATCCACTCACCTGGACCTCAGAAGGTCAGGGATGCAGATCTGAGCCCCTGAGCCTGGCCTGTGATTGTGATGGTGGTGGTGGTTGGAATTATTATTCTGAGTCGGAGTCCCACTTTGCCCTTCAGGTCAGAGCTCAGGGGCCCACTCTCAGCCACCATGGCCTCCACAGGCTGGGCCCCAACGATCCTCCCACCACAACCTTGTGAGTAGACAGAACAACAGGTGTGTGCCACCATGCTCAGCTCATTTTTTGACTTCTTGTAGAAACGAGGTCTCGCCAAGGTGTCCAGGATGGACTTGAATCCAAGGGCTCAGGTCATACTTTTCCTCGGCCTACCAGAGTGCCAGGATGACAGGATTAAGCCCCCACAAACAGCCTCCACATCCCTCTCAGAGCCCCACTGCAAGGCCAGCTCCATTCCAACAACCCAGGACCCTGGAGATGGTTGTCAGAGTCACCTGCCAAGCTGTCCCAGGGAGGAGTGCATGGCACAGGGCGTATCTCCACCAGGGTTCCCACCCCTCTGCCAGCCTCATTCCCCAGGGTGTACCCACTCGTTCCTGCCAGGGACTTCCTCAGGGAAAGAGAGGGAGTGATTCTCAAACCTTCGTGTTGGCAGGGATAGCCAGCTGAATTACCACGGTCTCCTTGACACTCGAAGAGACCGAAACAGGATGATGACTGGATCCCAGGAGCTCGAGACTAGGCTGGAAACATAAGAAGCCCACACCTTGACCCCAAGCAAAACACAAAAATCCTTGGGTGAGGGCAGGCCTTAGCGGGAGGATTGCCTGTGGCCTAGATTTCAAGACCAGGCAGGAAGACCATAATGCCGACCAAATGGAAAGCCTGTGATTGTAGAAGTTTGGGAGACCCAGGCCAATAGGCTGGCCTGAGTTTGGTGCTTTGCAATCAGCTTGAGCAACATAGTGAGGAAAGAAAGAAAGAGTGAATGAAATATATTCTCTTGCAAACTTTCTGTCTTCAGTCCTTCCTCCTCTGTTCACCACACGTTTGGCACCTTCTATCCCCTACCCACACCAATGACTGCTCCTGCTTTAATGTGGGAGTTCCCTAGACTCCCTCGCTTTGGTCTTGCCGGTTCTCCTTTCTGAAATGAGAAAAGTGCCCCAGGCAGGCCAATCATCTGACTTGGCAACAAGAACCTTCCACCTCGAAAGGACAGGAACATGTCCCTCACCTTGGGACATTTCTTCCCCCAAGCGCATTTTTCCTGGATCTAAACCCAGTCACCCTGTGAACACACCATGCACAGTTGAGAATCACCTCACAGTGTACGATTCTGATGTTTTTGGAGACAGGTCTGGTTCCATGGACCAGGCTGGGGCCTGGGGACACAACTGTCATTCTCAGCCAGCATCGAAATTGCGAGCTCCGGTGATCCACCTGCTTCAGCCTCTGGAGTGGCTGGGACGATGGGCACCTCCACTCCAAACCCGTAAATTGGATGGGTGCAGAGATGGGGTCTCCCTGCATGGCCTGGGCTGGCCTTGGGCTCCTGGGCTCCAGCCATCCTCCCACCTTGGCCTCCCAGATTTCTGGGATTAGAGGCGTGGGCCACCATGCCAGGCCGCCTGGTTCGTTATCAAGAAAGGATCAAGGCTGGGCTCGGGGTCTCACCCTGTCATTTTGGTGCTTTGGGAGGCCAAAGCCAGAGGATGGCCTGAGTCTGGCCTCGCATAACTCGGCGAGACCTCATCTCTATCCTCCATCCCTAATGAGCCAGGCGTGTTGGCACGCACCTGTCATTTTGGCTCCTTGGAAGGCTGGGGAAAGGCTCACGGGAGCCAGGCGGGCCTACAGAGTGGTGGCCACTAGCAAGCCACTGCCCTAAAGCCTGGGTAGCAGAGTGAGGCTCTGACTCAAAGACAATAAGGAAGAAATGGAAAAAAGAAGAGCATCCATTTGTGTATGGTGTTGAGATCGTCATAAACAGACATACAACATTTGGAAAGGAGGCCCCCACCTTGGGTCTAGAGTTCCCAAAAGAGGGTGGACTGGCAGACAATTGGTCTCTGGCTTTGGAATTCTGAGGCAGGGGACCATTGGAGACCAGAAGTTCGAGACCAGCCTGGGTCACGTAGTAAGATTTCATCACTCCCAGGAATGCAAACACTGGAGTCACGTTTGGTGGTGCCTGCGGTCTCGGCTACATGGGAAGCTGTGACCTCAGTCCTGGGGCATTCCTTTTTTTTGCCTCTGCCAACAGAACATGCGAGTCCAGGCCGGCCACCGTGGATCATGGTTATCAGCCCCGTGCCCTTGGAGACAGAGGCGGCAGGCTGCCTGATTCCATGTGTTGGAAACCACCCTGGGTGATATGGCCAGACAATGTCTTAGTGAGAGGTCCCCCAATCAGGAGTGGTGGCCCCCAGAGTCCCAGCTGCTAGGGTTGAAGCTGGAAGGACCGCCTGAGACCAAAAGGTCAGTGCCCCAGGTGTCACGATTGTGACCTTGTGCCTCAGACTGCCTGTCTGAGACTCCAATGATAAAAAGACGGGTATCAATGGCTCCCCAGGGAATGGTATGTGTGGGCGGGGATGACTGTGTGATCTGGAGAGGAAGGGGCCCTCCCCCCACCCAAATGTGCGAGACAGGGCAACCAAAACTTGGACTGGTCGCAGCATTGCAGTACCGTCTTGATCACTCTGTGCCTGATGGTTGCTCTAACTTGGAGCTGTCTGATCCATGAGCTCACATGCATTTTTTCCATGGGGCATGAGTGGTAGAGGGTGGAGGCAGGCCTTCTGGTGCACATGGCCAAAAACATTGGATGGACCTGCCTAGTAGTCACCTTTGAAACCTACCCCGAATGACAGGCCAGAAAGTCGCTTTTCCTCTCCCATCCCTGAGGGTGAAACCTCGCGCTGGGTGTCAGGGGTGGTGGAAGTGGTCTTGGTGCTGATTATCATTATTTGGAGTAGGAATCCCACTCTGTTGCCCAGGCCACAGAGCACAGGCACAATCTCGGCCACAGTGGATTTCATCTGCCTGTCTCAGGTGATCCTCCTGCCTCAGCCCACCGAGTGGCTGGAACCACAGTCCTGCGCCACCTTGCCTGGGTAATCTTTTCATTTATTTTTCATAGTCAAGGAGAGGTCTCACCCCATGTTCCGGGCTGGTGTTGAATCCACAGGTCCAGTCCGTCCACTCGACTGGGCCTCCGAGATGCCTGGATGCCAGGCTGGGCCTTTGAGTCCAGCCTGTGGTTGTGATGATGGTGGTGTATGGCATTCTTCTTCTTTCTTTCTTTTTTTAATGTTTAAATCAATTTTTTTATTATGATATTGTGGGGTACAGTTAAGGGTTAGGTATACAAATATGCTTCATTCAGGCACCCTTGTTAATAGCAGGTGTCTCCCTATCCCCAGACAGATGTTTATTACCATTAACCCCATACCCCTTTCCCCCAATATTTTTCCACCATTGTCAGTCATTTTCTTATGGTAGTGCATGGATGATCAAGATCCTCTATATGAGTGAGAACACGTGATATTCAGGTCTTTGTTTCTATGAGATGTCACTCAGTATTATAGACTCTAGTTTCATCCAGGTTGCTGCGAAATTCATGATTTTGTTCCTTTTTATGGCTGCATAGTATTTCATCGTGCATATGTAAATATTTTTTAATCCAGTCCTCTTTTGATGGACAGCATTGTTGGTTCCAGGTTTTTGCTACTGTGAACAGTGCTGCGATAAACATTCAAGTGCAGGTATCTTTTTTATAGAGTGATTTGAGATCTTCAGGGTATATTCCCAGTAGGGGGATTGCAGGGTCATATGGGAGGTTGATGTTTAGAGCTTTTAGGAATCGTCACACTGCTTTCCACAGAGGTCGCACTAGTTTACACTCCCACCAAAAGTGCAGAAGTGTTCCCTTTTCTCCACACCCTCGCTGACAACTGTTATTTTTTGAGTTATTGATAATTGCCATTCTGACTGGAGTTAGGTGGTATCTCAGTATGGTTTTGATTTGCATCTCCCTGATGATTAGTGAGGTTGAGCATTTCTTCATGTGTCTGTTGGTTACTCGGATGTCTTCCTTTGTGAACTGTCTCTTCATATCTTTTGCCCATTTTATAATGGGGTGGTTTGGTTTTTTTCTTTTCAGCACGTTTGAGTTCCTTGTAGATCCAAGATGTTAAGCCTTTGTCAGACCTGGATTTGGCGAATACTTTTTCCCAGTCTGTAGGCTGTCTCCCTGCTCTCTTGATGGTTTCTTTGGCTTTGCAGAAGCTTGTCAGTTTAATGAGGTCCCACTTGTCTATCTTATCCCTTATGGCCTGTGGGTTTCGAGTTTGGTTCAGGAATTGGATGCCAGTTCCAATTTCCATGAGAGTATGTCCTTCATTTTCTAAGATTCTTATGGTTTGAGGTTTTACATTTAGGTCTCTGATCCATTCAGAGTTAATTTTTGCTAATGGGATAGATAGGAGTCCTGTCTCAATCTTCTGCATGTGGCCAGCCACATTTCTCAGCACCATTTACTGAATAGGTTGTCCTCTCCCCCAGTGGTAGGTGGTGGAGGCTTTGTTGAAGATGAGTTGATTGAGAAATTAAGGTTTTGCTTCTGGAATCTCAATTCTATTCCATTGATCTATATGCCTGTACCTATACCAATACCAAGTTGTATTGATGATTGTAGCTTTATAGTAAAGTTTGAAGTCTGGTAATGTGACACAATCTGATTTTTTTTTTTTTGGCTGAGGATTGTTCTGGCTATTTTTGGTCGTTTGTGTTTCCATATGCATTTCTGTGCTTTTTTTCCTAGGTCTGAGAAGAATGTTGCTGGTAATTTGATAGGTATTGCATTGAATCTGTAGATTGCCTTAGGTAAGATGGATATCTTCACAATGTTGAGTCTTCCAATCCGTGAGCATGGGATATTTTTCCACTTGTTTGGGTCATCTTTGATTTCTTTGAGCAGAGTTTTGTGGTTTTCATTGTAAAGGTCTTTCACGTCTCTGGTTAGGAAGATGCCAAGGTATTTCATTTTTTTGTGGCTATTGTGAATGGAATTGTGATTTTTATTTGGGTTTCTGTTTGTTTATTATTGGTGTAAAGTAATGCGATTGTCTTTTGCACATTTATTTTATATCCTTAGACTTGCTGAAGGCCTTTATCAGTGTAAGGAGGTTTTTGACAGATTCTCTTGGGTTTTTAAAGTACACGATTTTGTCATCTGCAAAGAGAGATAATTTGATCTTCTCTTATCCTATTTGGATACCCCTGATTGCCTTGTCTTCTCTGATTGCTCTACCCAGGACTTCTAGTACTATATTGAACAGGAGGGGTGAGAGTGGGTATCCTTGTCTTATTCCAGTTTTCAGGGGAAATGGTTCCAATTTTTGTCCATTTAGGAGTATGCTGGCTGGGGGTTTCTCACAGATGGCTTTTACTACTTTGCGGTATGTTCCCCGTATGACTAGATGTTCGAGGTTTTTTATCAAGAAGTGGTGCTGTGTTTTAGCAAAAACTTTTCTGCATCTAATAATATAATCATGTGGTTTTTGTTGTGACATCTGTGGATGTATTTAATTACATTTATGGTTTTACGAGTGTTGAACCACCCTTGCATCCCAGGGATGAAGCCTACTTGGGCATGATGGGTGATTTTTGAGATGTGTTGTTGAATCCGGTTTGCTAGGATCTTGTTGAGAATTTTAGCATCTATGTTCATCAAAGATATTGGCCTGTAGTTCTCTTTTTTTTTGTTCTTTACCTGGCTTGGGTATCAATGTGTTCTTAGCTTTGTAAAATGATTTGGGGAGAGTTCCATCCTTTTCAATTGCCTGGAATACCTTCAGTAGGATTGGTATCAGCTCCTCCTTAAATGTCT
>NW_006961041.1:0-674 GCF_000164805.1 Carlito syrichta
ACCCAGGCTGCCACTCACGGTCACTGTAGCTTTGTCCTGCTGGGCTCAGGTGATTCTTCCACCTCAGCCTTCCACGTAACAGGAATCACAGGTGCATGCCACCACACCAGGCTATTTTTTTTTATTTATTGTACAGACAAGATCTTGCCAAGTTACCCAGGCTGGTTTCGAACCCCTGTACTCAGGCAGTTCTCTTACCTCTGCCTCCCAAAGTGCTGGGATTGTAGGCATGAGCCACCACACCCAGCTGGGAAGGTTTTAATCAATAAAGATCTGACTGTGGGGAGTGTGGAGGCAGATGGGGTTGCCAGGCTTAGCAAATAAAAATACAGGTTGCCAGGTTAAATTTAAATTTCAGGCAAGCAATGAATACTTTAACATTTAGGACATACAATATTTATATTAAAAATGATTTGCTGCTTACATGAAATTCCAGTGTACCTGGGTGTCCCAAATTTTATCTGGCAACCCTGGGAGCAGAATCCTATGAGGCGCTGGGCACCTGCCCAGAAGTCTGTGTCAGAGGAGGCTAAGAAGGGTCTGATTGGGGAAAGGTTTCACATGCCCCTTTTGAAAAGCCTTGCTGATGAACTGGATTTGGAGAGAAAGGAAAAGAACTATCAAGAGTGACTGCTAGGGTTTTTAATCTCAACACCCAGTGGTGCCCTTTTGCT
>NW_006961042.1:0-753 GCF_000164805.1 Carlito syrichta
GAATCAAGGGTTGAACAGAACTGACAGAAGCCGGAGCCAGATGCAGAGATTTAGAGAAATTCTGGTGAATGAGGGACCATGACTGAGCCAGCATCTTCCAAGAGGTCTCAGCACAGGCAGGAGACGGCCAGGGTTTCAGTTTCCTCAGATTTTGAGTAGTTCTAGAGAATACCATTTGCAGTCAAGAGCAGGCCTTGAGGCATTTATCATATAAGCAGTGTGTTTGGGGTTGTAGGCTTCTTTTTTCTTTTTTTGAGTTAGATTCTCATTCTTTTCATCCAGGCTACAGTACAGTGAGGTGCTCATGGCCATCACAGCCTCCAACTGGTGGACTCACGCTATCCTTCCACCTCAGCCTTCCAAATAGTTGGAAGGTATAGTAGATGCACGCCACCATGTCCAGCTCACAGGTTAACTGACAAATCAACCAATCCAAATTGTGCCTGAAAATGATAAGACCCATGACTAGTTATCACCTGGAGAACTGGCCATATACACAACCTGGCTCTATCCTCTTCCTGATGCCTTTACTCTTGGATTGACTTCCTTTCCTCCCAGCCAAGTTCTAGTAGTCTCAATTCAGTTTTTCATCTAAGACCGAAAAGCATTTTGGCTAAAGCCAAGTGACTCTAACAATGCTTCTAAGAATCAGGAAAACAGTCTTCTCTATCCTCCTATAGCATACTCATAATTGGGACCTGAGTTCTGGCAGGTTTTTCTTCCACAACCACTGTATGCTAGAGTTCAGCATCT
>NW_006961043.1:0-1120 GCF_000164805.1 Carlito syrichta
TTCACCCAGGCTTTAGGGCAGGGACTCGATCCCAGCCACCAAAGCCTGTATAAAAGGACTGTTTCCTCATATTAAACTAGCCACCAATCCTATTAATAAGACGACTATTCTTGATTTACTTGTCCAATTACAGCAACTAATAATTGTTAGAAACTAACCATTATTCATAGGTCATATTAGATTTCATTCAGAACTCCCTGGAGCTCTGCATCAAGGTTATCAATTAGCAGATGCCTTGACAAAATCTGTCATGTACCCTCTCCTTTTAGATTCTTTAGTCAATCAAGCTCAGCAATCTCATAAAATTCATCACAAAAACGTTGCAGCTTTAAAGTACCAGTTTCACATTCCAAGAGAAATGGCTTGACAAATTATTAAAAATTGCACTTCGTGTCCTATTTCTAATAACCCCCTCCCCTCAGGAATTAATCCCTGGGGATTAAAACCTAATGTTTTGTGGCAAATGAATGTTACTCATTTCCAAAGTTTTGGAAAATTGTAATTTCTACATGTGATAATGAATACCTTTTCCCATGTAATTTTAGCCTTGCCCAGAACTGGTGAAGCCTATAAAGATGTAGTTCAACATTTATTCTTTTGTTTTTCACAGATGGGTATTTTTATTTTATTTTTTTTATTTTTATTTATTTTTATTTTTTTTTCATTAATCAGTATTTTTTATTATGGTTTTGTGGGGTACAGTTAAGGGTTAGGTGTACAATGATGTTTCATTCAGGCACCCTGTAGATAAGAAGTGTTTTCCCATCCCCCGACAGATATTTGCTACTGTTAATCCCATCCCCCTCCCCCCCATAGTTTCCCAGTACCATCCGTCATTTTCTCATAGTATTGCATTGGATGTTCAAGGTCCATTATATGAGTGAGAACATGTGATATTCGGATTTTTGTTTTTGTGAGAGGTCACTCAGTATTATAGACTCTAGTTCCATCCAGGTTGCAGCGAAATTCATGATTTTGTTCTTTTTTATGGCTGCGTAGTATTCCATCGTGTATATGTACCACATTTTTTTAATCCAGTCCTCTTTTGATGGGCAGCATGGTTGTTTCCAGGTTCTTGCTATTGTGAACAATGCTGCGATAAACATACGTGTGCAGGTAT
>NW_006961044.1:0-759 GCF_000164805.1 Carlito syrichta
CTTTAGGTCAAAAGGGTTTTCCAAGGGTGTCTTGCCCTGTGCACTCTCTCCAAAATTAACAGGAAAAGAGGCTTTCCCAGGTCCTTCCCCTCCACGTCAGGAGCAGACCGAGGCTCAGAAAGCTTGTAGGAATTTCTTTTTTTTTTTTTTTCCATCTTGGCCATAAGTGGAAATTTATTTTTAAACAAGCAGAATTTTGAAGTACTACAAGGAAATGAAGATGGGTTAAGTACCCATAAGCAAAGAAGTCTTTATGCAAAATCCTGCTTGTAGGAATTTCATACAGTTCTTGCTGGTTAGCAACCCACATGCTGGTTAGCAGCCATTTCACATCCCAAAACCTGTGTTTTCTTCTTTCTTAAATGAGAAGATTTTGGGGGACTCTCTGGAATGATGTTCTTCATAGAGCCCATTAATACAGGCAGAGCTGTTGCTTCACAGGTGATCAAATACAATGAAGATGCTTTGAACCTTGTAGTGGTTTAATCAATTCCTGGCCCCACATCAAATTTTACCATGAATACCTAGGGCGTTTTTGCCGTGGACAGCATGTCCTCCAAATGAACAGGCCTCTGAAGGGGTTCCTGGTCTGAGTTCAGGACCTGCATCCTCTGGAAGTTGTGGTGGCATCACTGACTTTGTATGCCCCTCTTGTATCTTTAGCTTAAACGTGTATCTACACAGACACAAAATCTAGATGCGCTGCAAATGATGCCGATTCCACAGCCAAGCACAAGGAAGCCTTTGGCGCAGTCCCTG
>NW_006961045.1:0-6332 GCF_000164805.1 Carlito syrichta
GGTCCCAGCTGCCCACCTTCATCTTCTTCTTCGTATTGATCACATTTCCCTAGAAGGCAGACAGCCAGAGGCCATCAGAACGGCTCCTGGCCCATGACAGGCCCCATCACCACCCCCACCCATGGTGACCACCACCAGGGCCAGGATGTGCACAGAATAGGACTTGGTCCCATTTCAGGCCCTGGGCTCTACAGGAGGAGGCAGGGACACTGAGGTTCAGGGACCTACTGTCCTGACCCTCTCTGATGACAGTCAGGTAAACTGAGATCATGGGTGGAAAGAAAGTCCTCAACCACTTGGGCACTGCCTATCTTGGAGGGGCCCAATTGCACTCTAGTCCCAAGGGAACCTCCTGAGGGAGAGGCTGAGTCAGGCTCAGCCAATACCTCCTGCAGCTTTACTGGGAAGCAGCTCCACAGTTTCACCCTTGGGGCCAGGGCCTGGGGCTGTAGTGGAGCCTGTGCCACACATGGGTCCGCAGGCCTGGCGCTCACATGGTGGCTGTGAGAGGTGTGGCTGAGAGGAGATTGCTGAGGGCTACACTCAAGGGCTCAGTCCGGGGCTCTCTCCTCCCAGGTCTCAGGGTCCGGTCCAAACCCGCAAGCCCCAGGCTCACTCACATCCACATATTCCTCCATGGCAGCATCCAGCATCTGCAGGTCAGTGAGGAAGGTGCCCAGGAAGGGGACGACACCCTGTGCCATCGAGGTAGTTGGGGGTGATGAGCGCCTGCCCTCAGATGCAACACAGCCCATCCCCTAAAATCTCATCAACCCCAATGTCCTGCAACTCCTTCTCGGTTCTCCCCCTTGGAGCAGCCGAGGACCCTCAGCTGCCACCTACAATTCTCCTCCTTTCTCCATCCGTGGCCTCCAAGGACAACAAGCACCCTCTAAGTTTTCTCTGTGCTGGATTTTAAAAAGTCAAAATTCCTATGGTCCTGGGCCCCACCCTTCCCCAAATCCACAGTAAGTCCACTTCTTCTTCTGGTCCAGGGCCTTCTTCCAATCTCTCTAATGGGACATTTCAAACACCGTTGTCACCTGAGAAGACCTGGGGTGGAAGGCCCCTACTCTCTTGATTTGGAGGCCCTCGGTGGAGAGGGAGTATCCCAGTCCTCTGACCCCTGGATCCTTTCCCCTCACAGGCCACATGCACACTCACCTTCTTCTGCTTCCTCAGCCTCATCTGGGCTCTCTGGGGGTTCTTCTCCAACTTGGAGGTCCCCACCTGCAGGGTCACGGACAAGCACAGTGAGAATATCCTCCCCTCACCCAGTTTCTCCACATTCTTCTAACCTCAGACCTGCGTCAGCTTGTGCAATGCTCCCACCTCCTCCTGGAAAGCTCTGGCCTTAGTCACACTCCAGCTCCAACACTCCCTGGGGTGTCACCTTGGGCAGGCAGCCAGGCTCCCTGAGAGGTCCTCATCTGGAAAGTGGGATGGGAACCACACCTACCTCACAGGGCCTCCTGAGACCTCAGTTTCAAATAGCTGTCACCTTTGTTCTCAGCACCATCTCTCTGAGGAAGAGCCAGGGACCACCACCCCCTATTTCCTTTCCTTCTAGAACCTCATCATGATCCTGTGAGGTCTACACCTACATTTTCCAAGTGGGGAAACAGGGGTCCAAGAGGGCATGACTTGCCCAGGGCCCAACAGGATAGGCTGGCCTCCTTACTCCACAGGAGAGGTCAGCCTTCTTGCCCCACAAAAGAGGCTGGCTTCTTGTCCCCACCTGAAGGCCCTGTTTCAGCTGTCTTCACTTTTCTCCACAGCACCATCAGTGTTCCGGATCTCATCCTCAGGACCCTTGGGTGTTCATGATCCCAGCCAGAGCCAACAGGCTTGAGGGGGATGAGGTGGCTTGGGACACCCTCTTGAGCAGCACTTGCTTGTTCCAACCTCACTGGAATCTCTTCAAACCCCACAAGCTGGGTTTGAAGCCACAGCAACAATGATCCACCAGCAAAGTTCCCTGCACAGAACTGTCTCTTCCTCGACTCAGGAGGTGGGCTCCTGAGGTGAGGTGCCATCTCTGACTGACAAGGCAAGGTATTTCCAGGGTACTGGGTGGTGACCCTGTGCTTCCTCATTGACCCAGAGAGTCCTGGGACATGACCAAGATGACTCACTAGGAAGACATGAGCCCCCAGATACTCCCCAAGTGCCATTTAGAGCACTTGTCCCTGCTAACTGGGCACCACGGGCAGAATCCTGTGACATAATTGTTCAGCAGTGTCTGCAAAGGGCAGAGTGCGGAGTCCAGAAAACACATATGTCTGTCCCCAGTGTGCCCATTGGTTCCCAGTTTCGGGAAGCCCATCAGTTCCCCTGGCCTGAGAGAGTCCCCTGCCATCCCCATTCCTGGTGCAGGCAGAGTGGCCACCACACTGAGATGCAGTGTAGATAGAAGTAGGGGGGGTCTGGCTTCCTGGGGAACTTCTGGGCTGGTTCAGGAAATGGAGACGGCCCACCCACCACATCTACCCCACAGCCTGCTGGAAGCTAAATGCCCACAGGATCGACCATCTGGGAGCCAGGGCCCCACTTGTACTACAGCTTCTCACACTGACTCAGCAGCCCAGCTGCCATCACCCTCCCATGACCAGGGCCTCCTGGCTCACCCACCTGCCAGGAACAGTAACATCTTTTTTTCTGTCAATCCAGGCTAGACATGGTTGGTGACCCATTTTTCCAGGGAAACTGAGTGAAATAATATACACACACAGGCGGGCACAAACACATACCGACACACACACACACACACACACACACACACACACTCCTGGATTCTTCCAAGCTCACCCCTTCCTCTCCCTGAAATACCTGCCCAATCTCAGCCTCCACTTACCTTAATGAGTGGATCTCTGATCAGTACCTTGTCTTTCCCACACAGGTCTTTAAAATGTTTGGAACATTTTCTGAAGAGTGGGATAGAAGGAAGTAGAAATGTGGGAATAAAGGGGAGGCAAGTAAGTTGAAATTCCTTTCATTTGAGAACCCCAAACACCAAACGGGCAGGATAAGCGTTTCCACTGGGGAACCCTGAGCCCTAAAGGCTCCTTGAGCCTCGGGAAGGGGAGCCTTTGCTGGTCACCTGGGACCATCTCCATGTCAACTGATCAGCTGTTTCTACGGTTAAGATTTCAGTCAGGCCAAGAGTTGCATGGCTCTGTATGAATACTTCAAAGTCTTCATTTGGTCCTAGCCTGTACCTGCCAGTTAGTAAAACTCATTCCTGAGTTGGAAATTAAGTTCTAAGGTCTAGGTTTAGCGAACCAGCCTCAGTTTAGAGACTGTACAGGTCTGGAGCCCCACTAGCCCATCCCTGCCTCCAGGGTCTTGACCTTCCTGCACCTCCCTGAATCATTGTGGGACGTGGGCAGACCCATGGGAGTCGCCTGGTGCACCCTGGTGCTCCTGTGGCCTGCCCACCTGGAAACTGCTCTCCAGGTTTTCCCGAGGCGATGAAGTGGTGAACTTTCTAGGGCCGAGAGGATGGCGTGGCTCGAGGAGAAGTTCCCCAGGCTGAGGCACTCCTGGGAAAGAGAGAATGAGCTTGAGGTGAGAGCTTGAACCCGACAGCTCCAGTGTCACCCTCTGCTGACACGTCCATCCTGGACGAGGCTGTGGCCCAGGGAGCCGCAAAGGGACGTACCAGGCGGGAACAAAGAACCACTCTCAGCAGCAGGATGTGGGTTCAGCCCAAGGAAGCAGCCCAGGTAGGAGTGAGCAGCCCCCACTCTGTCCTGGGAGTCAAGGTCAGTGTGCTCCTGGCAGGAAGGGCCAAGGCACTATGCAGGGCTCCATCTACAGATGAAAATCCTGAGAGCTGAGAGGAGAAGCAGTGCCCATGTCTCAAGAGACGGAATCCCCTAGTCTCCACCACTCACCCTGGCCACCTTGATCCAGTGCTCCATTGTATTGGCCCTGTCCTGGGCATTCATGCTGTGGTCCCCAAGGCAGGTGGTAATCACAACAGCCGGCCACTTTGTTGAACTGGCTGATGGTGGCTCGGACAGTTGGTGCCAGGTTCTCTTTGCCCTTTTTGTTCCTCTGGCTCCAGATGGAGCCAAGACATTCAAAGGGTGCCACCTTACAAAACAGCTCCTGGGAGGAGGAGAGTGTCACATGGATACCACATACCTCAGCTCAGAGTTACAGATGACCTCAGGACCAGGCAGGAGATAGTGGTCTGACCTGGAGTTCAAAAAGCTTTGGAATTTGCTCTAGATTTGTGGAGTCCCTGAGTTTGGTCCTTTCCTCACAGAAGTTATCAAATGCTTGACCTAGAACTCTGGACCGTAGGAGAACAAACTTTCACAAACTCCAAGCCTGCTCATCCTGAGATACCTAACTTTCCTCAACCCTACTAGGCTTCAGTCCTTCTTTTTGTTGCGATGGACATCCCTGAGACAGCTGCAACTAGAGGCTCTATCTGGGTGTTTGCCATAGAATCCAGTACACATCAGGTGCCTCATAAATGCTGAGATTGGTGAGTCTCTGGGTAGATGGGTGGCAACACATGGACTTGCCTGCCGTCATTGAGCCCCCGTTACCACTACATATGGCAGGCCCTGGCTTTCGGTCTGTCCCAACTCATTTGATTGACACAGTCGCACTGTGCCACTGGAACTGCTTGTGACCCCCCTTGCTGTTACATGTGGGCACAGAGGTTTTCTGAGAGAAGATCCTCATGCAGATCACAGAGGTGGTAAGATGTGGAGCTGGGATTGGTCCCAGGTAACTGAACTCTGGTGAGGGAATGGCTGGTTGTCCCAAACCCGGCCCCCTGCAGCCTCCCCACCTCCTCCACAGAGTTGAACTGCTTACCGAATCTGTGAGTGTCAACTGCTCCGCTACCAGCTTAGGAGGGAACATCGTGACACTAGGCAGCTGCTCTTTGGTCTTGTTCTTTTCAGTCTCAGTGTAAACGGAGGTAGCCTCTGGAGCCAACTGTAGCTCCAGGGTCGTCACTGAAGGTGGCCTTTCCTCTGGTGCTGGAATGAGCCCTGGTTCTGGCTTCAGATCAAGTGTTAGTCCTGGTGCTGGCTCCAGCGCTGGTGTTGGTTCGAGAGCCAGCATTGGTAGGTCTTGCATCTCTTGCCGTGGATCTGGAAACGGAATAAGAGAGAGGATTGCCTCCTTCAGTCACTTTCCCTGCCTTCCCAAACACCAACAACCTCAATGATATTCAGAGAAACATAGACCTCCACACATCACCCCAAAACTTCCAAACTGCAGGCCACCTCACCATCTGCCTGTGCCGTTGTAGGATTTGGAAGATTCGGCTGGGCAGGAGCAATGTGCAGAAGATACTGTAGGCCCAGTCCAGAAAAGGAGTACTGCACGTGGGGCACCTTAAGCTTGAGTGATGGAATATTCAGCGGTGGATACAAATCTTCCGAGCACTGGTGAGTCCAGGTGACAGAAATGGAAGACAAGGTGCTGGGGGTGGCAAGAGAGCAGCAGAATCAGAGGCCTCGCCTTTCCTCTCAGAGCATTCAGACCTCTCAGAGCACCCTGGTGTGGTTCTGGCTCCTGGCCTACCGCTGCCTGTCTAGGGACCAGCCCCACCAGCCCAGCTCTCTGTGCTCTCCTGGAGGGGTAGACACCTGTGGACCAAGCTTCCCACTAGCATTCTCCTGAAGGCCCTGGGCACCCAGGGTTGAGACTCTAGGCTTGTTTGTGAGTAGACGTCAACACAACTTCATCTGGACCCCCTGGTGCTGCAACAGGGGTGCACGTGGGTGAAGGAGGACAGGCAGAGCTGGGATGGGACTGTCCAGGGGATATTGCTCTCTGGGGCTGACTCTGGGCTCAGCCTCCCCTCTCAAGGCAGGGGGCTTAGGACCCATCAACAGCTCTGTTTGATTTTTTTCTTCTTACAAGAGAAGCCCCAAAATCAGCCCTCTTGTGGCACTCACAAGGTGTATGAAACCCTAGGTTCTGTCAGTCTCTCCCCAGCCACAGAACAGATGATTCGTCCATTCTTTTTGAGACACAGAGGTCCTTCCTCTGGACTGAACCACCACCCATCTTATACTTGGTCCTGGGGTCTGTCATCCTGGTCAGAACCTAGGAGTATTCATTGATTCCTAGAGGAGGCCATGAGGGCATCATGGACACATTCTGTGTCCGTGACCTGCTTATGAGGTCTATTGTGCATGTCTGACTCCCCGTGTGGAACTAAGGCCCAGACATTGTCCTCTGCTTTGTTCATCCAATTATGTCAAGTGTCTAGAAACGTGCCTGCACAACTAAGTGCTTTGTATGTGTGTGTTTAACAAACGAACACCACTCAGACCCCTCTTGGTTATCTGCATGAC
>NW_006961046.1:0-720 GCF_000164805.1 Carlito syrichta
GATTGATTTTTTAAGAATTGTATAGTACTCCAATGATAACTCCTTTTCCTTTTAATACATTGTAATACATGGTATAATTCTGCCTTCAAAATTGACAACTACAGTGTTTCTCACATAAATTCTGAGTGTTTTATTCTGCTTAAATTGAAATTTGTTGAGATTCCAGATCTATATCATTCTTAGAAAACTGAACCTTGAGATTCAGTGTACCTAAGTGCTATTCAGAAGGCAGAATGCATAATAAATCTTAAATACTTTAGAAAATAAAACAGTACCATAATTTAATACTGCTTTATTAACTCTCAAAATTTGTATACATTTTCTTGGTGCACTCTGTATTCTCTTCTTGTTAATGTTGATTAAATGTTACAGATGTGCAATTCTTAGAGAAAGTTACCCCTATATATTTGAAAGAAATATAAAATCACATTCTCTTCATATTTTAAACCAATTTTTATTTTTAAAAAGAGTATTTCCGTTGAATCCCCTAGTATTTTCTCTCCATGAGACATAATACTGTAGTCTACAAGAAAGTATCCTATTAAATGTGGATAATTTTTAATCACCCAAGCATTTTAAAAATGATGCACACAGGAAAAAAGAGAATTTGGGGCCCAATATATATATTTAAAAAAACAACATTGGTGTTTTACAAGTAGTAAGTATTTGGGATCTGCATTAGTATAAAAATTTAGATAATTGAAAATTCTTTAAAACTGA
>NW_006961047.1:0-6503 GCF_000164805.1 Carlito syrichta
ATTCACTTTTTGGTATTTTTTGTCTTCTCTGTCCCAGATTTGGGCTTTTATTTTGTTGATCTGGATTCTTCTGGTGAAGTTAGGGTTTTGGTGGCCTTGCTTTTCTAGCTTCCTTGGGTGACTTGATAGGTTGTTAACTTGTGATCTTTCCATTTTCTCATGTGTGTTTGTAGAGATATGCATTCCCCTCTTACTACTGATTTCATGGCATCCCACAGGTTTTGGTAAGATGTGTCTTCATATTCATTTGTTTCCAGGTATCTTTTAAACTCTGTTTTGATTTCCATGTTGAACCAGGAGTTGCTTAGCATCATGCTGTTTAGTGTCCATGTCTTTGTGGGTTTTGGGGGAACTTTGTTGGTGTTGATATTTATTTTTATTCCACTGTGATTGAGAAGGTGCATGGCAGAATTTCAATTTTATGAAATATGTTTATGCTGATTTATGGTCAAGGATGTGGTCAATCTTAGAGTACCTTCCATGTGGTGATGAGTAGAGTGTATATTCTGTGGTCATTGGGTGCGGTGTTCTGTATGTATCAATTAAGTCCATTTGGCCAAGAGTCACATTAAGGTTCCAGATCTCTTTGCTGATATTTTGTCTTGATGAAATGTTTAGGGTTGTGAGTGGGGTATTAAAGTCCCCAGCTATGATAGTGTTAGAGTCAATATCTTTTATAAGTTTGCCTAGCAGTTGCTTTATGAAAGTTGGTGCTCCTATGTTGGGTGAATATATGTTTAGGATGGATATCAAATAATTTTATTCCTTTCTTTTTGGCCCTGCATATTTTACTTTAAATAGTCACAAAACAAAGAATGAGAATAAAACAAATGTTCTAATAAAATAGTATGGTAATCATGTTCTATTGCTCATTGCAAATTTTGTTTGTATCCTTTTCATTTAGGAAACACACCATGATATTGTCATTAGAAATCATAGTTTCTTGCCTTAATTTTCTTTGTCTCATTTCAAGTGCGGAACTTTTCTATTGATGTCTACCAGAAATCAGTGAAATGTTCAACTATCCTAAGTGATATACTTCTCCATGAGAAGAAAGGAGCATTGGTTTATGAGCTTACATTCCCAAACATTTACACAATTTTATATAAATTATATATATTTAGGTAATTAAAAAACCATCCATATCACTAATGTTTTACTAAGTTATTTCCTTAGCTCCAAATACATAACCACTAGGGACAACCTGTGTTGGAGGCAGTAAAAAACAAATGCAAGTGATTTTTAAAAGACATTTTACAATTTAACAATAAAATGCCAATTTTTTGGACTATGCAGTTTTAACATACATTTAAAGGCTTCTTTTCTCCTAAAAAATCAGACAAAATATTAAAGAAAATTTGTCTAGATGTTAACTTTTGTGCCTCTTCAGAAGACCATAAAGACTAGGCTGTCTGGGTGGACACCACACCCAACACTGCAGCACCTAAGACATCCAGCACTGGCAGTGCCTCATGGTTCGCAGTCTGGTTGTTAAAAGAGGTTTGCCTTAGGGGATTGGAAGCATCACCCCCTTGCTGCCTCTCTGGCATGCTTCTCTGCACACTGAGATATCCTGAGGGTGAGCTGTGCAGGGAAAACAATGTGGGTGATGGAGAAACAGACATGGAGCTGGAGTCCAGTTTCTCTCTCCACTTTCTTTTCCTTGTTAAGTTCCAGAGTTGGCATGGATGATCTGACCCATTTTCTTGCTTCTGGGCAGTGGTGAAATCCATCTATGGGTTTCTATCTCCTTTTAACTTCTAGAAGCAGGAATACAATCAGCTCTTGTGAAGTTTATAGGGATTTATATTACTGCTATTATTTAGTATGACTAGGAGCGGGATGACACCTCCATAGAGCCCCACTTTCTCTCATATCTTTCCATTTTTATGAAGACTCAGGCAGAGAGGACTAAGCAATGCCCTAATACAGCTTTCCTTGACCCCCAATGCTATGTATCCTAACACTGTGTTTTTCGTTTTGTTAAGTTTTCAAGCAAAGCTTACACTGAAAAGAAAGGGAGACATGCCAGAGCTGGCATGGGCAAAATAAACCATCCGGCTTTTGTTTTTGTTTTTGAGTCAGTTTTACTCTGTCACCCAGGCTGGTCTTCAGAAGTATGATCACAGCTCAGCACAGCCTCAGACTCCTGGGCTCAAGTGATCCTTCCATCTCAGCCTCCTGAGTAGCTACAGCTATAGGTGCCCTCTGCCACACCCAGCTTAATTTTTTATTATTGTACAGATGAGGGCTCACTGTGTTGCCCAAGGTTGTCTTGAACTCCTGGGCCCAAGTAATCCTCCAGCCTCAGCTTTTCAAAGTGCTGGGTTACAGGCATGAGTTATCCTACCTGGCTTGCCTTTTTCTCTCTGTACTTATTTCTCTCCTCTACTGAACACCTAGGGCCTCCTTACAGACAGGAAAATGATAGCACAGGCCTGGCCTGAAGCAGGTACTCAGCAGTTGTGTGGCAACAAATAAGGTAACATTCCTTGGTTACTTGGGTGTTGAAGGCTTTGTGCTCAACCCTATTACTGCTTGGACAAAAGGGGTTCAGATGCGGGGGAAGGAGAGCCCAGTGTGATGACATAAAGGGGCCTCTGAAAGGAATAGGTGAGAAAATGATACAGGGGTGCCTCTGCCAAGACAAACACTGAACTAGAGGTGTTTATGAGAAGGGAACATGCGTCCTCTTTCTCCCTCCATCACAGGCTCTGCTCTGAACAGGGTACCCTGGACTCAGAGTTGATGACCAACAACAGCAGACAAGAGAATGGAATGACGTTCATCCAAATTGTGACAGAAAAGGGAAGGTGACAGACATTGAGGAGTTGGTAATATGGCTAAGGATTACTGGGTCAGTGGGCAAATCCCAGGAGAAGAGTTTGTGTGTGAAAATTTATAAGCCGGGCTCAGTGGCTCAACCTGTAATCCGGTGCCTTCGGAGGCTGAGGTGAGTGGATTGCCTGAGCCCGCAGGTTCGAGACCCACCTGGGCAACTTGGTGAGACCTCATCTCTAAAGTAAATTAAAAAATTAGCCGGGCGTGGTAGCGCATGGCTGTAGTTCCAACTACTTGGAAGGCTGAGGCGGAAGGATCACCGGAGCCCAGCAGGTCGAGGCTGCACTCCAGTCTGGGCAACAGTGAGACTTCAACTCAAAAAAAAAAAAAAAAAAAAAGGAAAAAGAAAATATATAAAAAGACAGCTAAGAGTTCAGATCATCTGTATCGATAACTATGTGCAAAACCCTCCCAAATAGTGGGAACACTGGTCCTCCTTCCCAATTCTTCAACTATACATTCAGCACTTACCACATATGGAATGAATGATTATTTTTGTGATTACAAGTGGTGCTCCTTGTACTTTCTTTTCAGCTATCATCCTTCCGACATACCGCACATATCTCCTCTGCAAAGCAAAAGAAACTTCAATTTAAGTGGAGATGTAAAGTCTAAAATCGGCATTCCAACTTTTTAAAAATTATTTTTTTGAATTAATTTTAAAGATGTGGGGTACAATTCAGGATTATGTAGATAAGTGGTGAGTATACAGGTAAAGTTTGGGACTCCTTTTGGTTTCTGTGTGTGTTGCTTGTTTTGTTTTGTTTTTACATAGAGCTTGAAAAAGGCACTAAGTAATAAAAGAATCAATTACATTTACTGGGTGCCATTCCATACTAGGCATCTTTATGGGTGCTACCTCACACTAAGTATCTACCCTGGGGGAAAAACTACTGAAATAAATGCTATGGGAAAGTAACAAGGGCAAAGCCAGGTATTGTTGATAGGCTGCTTATGATTGAGAGGACAACTAATCAGAACTAACAAGAAACAATCACAGTGTGGGGGTAGAAGCTTAGTTGTGGCTTAGTCAGGGGAAGGTCTGGGCTTTGTTGGAGAGTCCTCCTGGACATGGAAGAATGATGTATGTGAAGATGTAAGATGAAGACCCCCATATGTCTGTAGTAGATGACTCTTCTTGTTCCTGCCTGCTAGATTTCCTTCACTTTCCATTTCTTCAATTCTGTTTTCACAAGAAAGCCCTGGACTCATCTTAGCCTTGATCTTTCCCTGGGCAAGCTGTTTACAATGGCTCTTCTTCAATCTTTCTTCAATAAGTTAAAGATTTCCTGTATTTTCTCTACTGGTGGGAAAATGTTCATAAAAATAACTGCCATTCTGGCCATTTTCCTGAAAGGGTGGGTCATTATGAGGGCTCCTGCAAGTTCTGAACTTAGGGGTGAATGAAATGCTGTCCATGGAAAGGCCCACTTGCAAGTCCTAGTGTGATGGTGTCTGAAAATTACCACCAGACACAGAGGGCATTCTGTCCTGGGGCCTCGCCTAACACAGCTCTCACACCTGCAACTGAGTCATTGTGTTACTAGGCCAGGGGTCAGAAGAGAATCCATTGCAGCTTAGGGTTTGCCCATTCTCGACTAAAGCCAAGGAAACTCTACAGGCCTGCAGAGGACAAGGGGAAGGGGAGTTGCCTGGGAAGAGTTGGGAAAGGAGCTGCAGCTAGCTTCCCCTTAGCTCCTGCCACCAGATTCTCCACCTCCCACAAAAGCTGTAACCCATCACAGCCCACAAATTGTTTTGCTGTTATACATCTTCTGGTACAGCTTCAAGCACAAGGTCTTATAGCAGAAATTAACATAACCAATACATAGGAAGCATCCATTGCACACAAAGATGATATCATGAGAAGAGATGAGACACACTGGGATGCAAAGTATGGAAAGATGAGTAAACCATGGGCAGTGCTTTCAGAGGATACAGAAATTGCCACTTCAGAGAGTTAGAGAATCATGGAGTGTCTCTTAGCTTCTAAGGAAAACACAAACGGCTATAAGACCTGTCAAAGCAAGAGACTATTTCAGGCCAGGAAAGGAAAGGTACTCCAGGAAAAGGGGCCTCCATAAGCAATGTCATGAGGATGTAAAGTGTGTGCACAGGCTGGGAAACAGCACAGTCTAAACTGTCAGATAGTGGGGTGTATGAATGCACATCGTGAAAGAAAAAGTTGGAACAATTAGACTAAAACATCTTCAACTTCAAGATTTGAGTGACAGGTGAAAACATTCAGTTTCCTGCTACTGGGAGTGAGGAGGGTGCAATATGAATATTGAGCATGGAAATGGCATGATTAGAGCTGGACTTTAGTCATTCATATATTATTTTAACTTAGGGAGTATGGCTATCATCACTTTGTTTTGTTATGGCTTAGGTGTGGGAGAAAAGCATCAGTAGATGAGGTTAAGTTTTTTGATGCAAATTAAAGGTCTAGGGCAGTAGTTGCATTCAAGTCTTCGAACGGGGCCGGGGTACTTACTCAATTCTCAGCACTTCACTTAAAAAAAAAAAGGGCATTCACTACCACACCCAAATCTCTGTAAGAATTCCCAAACAGCTTTCAATTCTGTTTGAGGGGCAATGAAGAAAAGACAATAGAAAGGAGAAGCTATGCAGAGCATGGGAAATAATGGGCTTCAGGTCTCACAGATCGAGTTTTGAGCCCTTGGTTCAAAAGTTAATTTCTCTGAACCTCAATTTCCCAGTTTCTAAAATGAGAATCATAGTAATGCCTAAAGCTATTAGAATGAGTCAACATCTGGAATGTTGTACACACTATAGGATCAGTGTTCTGGTTTGTGCAATAAACAAGTTACAAATAAAAAGAGGAGGTAAAAACCTATAAATTAAAAGAGATTTAGCAACTCAGTAAAAT
Organism: Carlito syrichta; assembly: GCF_000164805.1. NCBI lineage: Eukaryota > Metazoa > Chordata > Mammalia > Primates > Tarsiidae > Carlito > Carlito syrichta. The sequence continues at coordinate 5,732 of NW_006961047.1, forward strand.
GTGTGGCCACTGGATTGTGATTTAAACAAACTGAATTTTAAGAGGCTTTAAGACAGTTCTGAAATTTAAACATAAACTAGAATTGATATGATGGTATTTTTAAGGTATATCATTTTTAGATATGATAAAATATATTTAGGTTTTTTGTGATTAGAATACTTATATTTGATGTCACACTGAAACATGTGGAACAAAATGATATGAAGACTGAAACATTCTTTAAAAAACTCCTCAGGTTTAGAGAAAACAAGAGTGGAGAGTGGGGTTGTGGTGTTGGCAGAGTGGGAAGGGAATGGATAAACATGGTTGATTGTTTGCTGAAATGATTATTGAAGTGGTTTGATGACTAACATGGGATTTATTGTACAATTCTCTTTTTATATATATTTGAAAATCATCATGGAAAGGGTTTTAAAATAAAACAGGGTAAGAAACATATATTTCATGTGGGTTTTACGAGTATTAAATAAGGTGTTTGTCAAGGTACAATACTGCCTGGTGTAAAATCAGGTTTTAAAAGTGCTTTTTTCCCCCTCTTTTTTTTTTTCAGATAGATGCCCCTGTGTGCATGTACATGTACACACACACACACTCACACACACACACATACACACACACACACACACACACACACACACACACACACACACACAGCAAGGCACATTCACAGGGGATTTATCCCAAAATGATCTTTGTGATGTTCTGTCAGGCTGTGTTACCCTAGTAGGTATTTAGGAAAGACTTTGGTCCTCTTTACAGGGAAATCAAAGGC
>NW_006961048.1:0-624 GCF_000164805.1 Carlito syrichta
CAAGGCCCAGGGAGTGGGGCAGACTTGCTGGCTGGAGCACTCACTTCTACCATGACACAACTGCCTTCTCCTATGCACACCGCTTTCACCTGTGCATACTTGCCTTCCCCTGTGCACATCTGTGCACACCTGACATTACCTGTGCACACCTGCCTTTATCTGTCTTCACCTGTGCACACCTGGCATCCCCTGTCTTTGCTTGTGCACACCTGGCATCCTCTATGCACACCTGCCTTCACCTGTGCACACCTGCCTTTACCTGGCTTCACCTGTGCGTGCCTGCCTTCACCTGGCTTCACCTGAGCAGGCCTATCTTTATGTGGCTCTGTCCTTCAGCAAGTCCCCCCCACCTCCTGGGACTGCAGCTTCCCATTTGTGAGACAAGGGAGTGTGTGAGGTCACTCTGTTTAAGACTCTTGCTCTGGAGAAGTGTCATCCTCCAGCAACACAGCTACCCTGCAGGAGACAGGCATGGACAGCTGCCGGAGGCCATGAGCCTCTGGGTGAATCTAAGCCACAAAATATATATAATGTTGTCCCCAGGACACAAATAGCAGTTCTGTCTCACATCCCTGATGGTATGGTGTCCCAGTTTTCAGTTTACTATAAAATAGCTACTCTTTC
>NW_006961049.1:0-4795 GCF_000164805.1 Carlito syrichta
TTTTGGATTAAAAATAGCATCTTAATTGTTATTTTAACCCTATGCATATGTTACTGATGCTTATATGTATCTTAAAATGAGTCATTTCATTCCATTTAATGTGCTAATCTATACCTTTGATTATAAAAGCAGCATTTTACTTGTCAGTGCTACTCCCTGTTTTTTTCCTTCTGGGTGTTCTCAATTACATAGTTAAAAAAACAAAATAGACCAAATTTGCATCTTAGTTCTTCTAGTTTAGCCGGTCTAAAAATATTGTCTCTGGAGAAGCAGCATCAGAGTCATGTAGGAACTCATTAGAAATGCCAATTTTTAGATATCTACTAAATTCAAAACTTTGGGAATGGGTTCCAGGAACTAGCCCTCTGGGCAATTCTGATGCTGCGTGATCTATCCTGACAGTGTGAGAACCACTGTGCAGGTCAATATCCCCAGGTCCCTCATTGTCAAAACTAAAACAGTTCCTTTATTTTCAAGTGAGTTGCCAACACAGCTTTACAAATGCCCTAAACCACTAAGCATCCCTCCTTTTCTGCAACATTCTTTTCAAATCTTTTCTTTTCTGTACTGAGTCTCATTGCTTCAGTCCTAATTTTGGAAAATGAAGACATACTACTGTATTGATGTCCATTCATATTTGTATGTAAAATTATTTACATCTGAACCTGAAGCCCATGGATACATATAATAATTTAGTTTTGAGGGCTCTTACCTTTAATGGTGAACTTTAAAAATTATTTATTATTATTATTTTTTGAAACAAGTCCTTACTCTGTCACTCAGGCTTGAGTGTAGTGGCATAATCCCAGCTCACTGCACCCTTGACCTCCTGAGCTCAAGGGATCCTCCCACTTTAGCCTTCCTAGTTGGTGAGATTACAGGCACTCACCACCATACCCAGCTAATTATTTTTTATTTTTTGTAGAGATGAGGTCTTACTATGTTGCCCAGACGGGTCTTGAAGTCCTGGACTCACACAATTGTCCTGCCTAGCCTCCCAAAATGCTGAGATTTCAGACATAGACCATAAAGGTGAGCTTTTAAATATTATGATATGTTTTCATTGTTCTCAAATTATATTTTGTTTTCAATATACACAATCTTTTTGTTAGCTCATACGACTGTGGTGAGTTCATGACACTTACATGAATGCTTAAGGGTGCCTGAATGATGCACATTTGTATACCTAACCCTTAACTGTACCTGACAATTTTATAATAAAAAATATGTTTTTTAAAAAAGAAAGCTTAATTACATGATATTCCAGTGGTTTGATAAGGAAGTTAAATTCCATTTTCCCTATTTTTCATTCTGTTCTGTAGTCTTCTCAGGTGTTAGGTTGCAATTTATTAGCTTTCTACAATCAGAAAGTACAATCATGTCTTGAAAATAAAAATTATATTTCCTGCTCCTTGGAAAAAAAAAGAAACATTTTCTTACAGCAGTACATCAAGGAATGTAAGATAAATGTGGTGTATCTTCTTAGAAACTATGAAATCTAAAGTCTCAGGGGGAAAGAGGGAGCACTACGGTTATAATTAAAGATGACATAAATATAAACTTTCAAAGAAGTCAAAGTTTTCATAAATTTTAGATAAATATAAATGACTTTTCTTCAGAAATATCAGAATAGGGTTATGAGTTTGGACTCTACTCCCCACTAGATGCAACTGAATGGAATAAAAGTCCTCATAAGGTCAGACTACATGTATTCCAAGGCCCTTTTTTATTCAGACCATAGAATTTAATTTTTCAGAAGCATTGACTGTGTTGAATGGCTAGCAGGGGCTTAAGAGAAAAAGTACCATACCATAAGCAATTTACCACTTAAACAACAGGAATTTGAAAATGAGACTTCACTCAAAAATCTCTTTCAGGGAAGTATATTAAGATCTATATTGTATGTTCTGTTCTCACAGAGGAAATACTTTTTAGAACTCTCAGAAGACTCTTAAGAAGGAAGCCAGGAAAATACATTTCTATAACTTTTTTTCTGTTGAAATTTATGTAAAGTACAACAATCTAAGGAGAAAAATAAAAATGAACTTTCAAACGAAACAAAATGAAGGGGGGAAGAAAGCAAACTTATTTCCAAGGTTCTGTATGCCTTTGGCCCAGAAGATTCACTTTTTCTTAAATGTAAGTAACTCAGTGACCAATTGCTTTGGTAGTTATTCTTGGCAAGAATAGCTTATTGATAAAGCACGTATTCTCTGAATAGCAACAGGTGCTCAGAATTTCATATTGTAGCTCTCCTCCTTTTAAACTGTTATAATTTGACCTAGAAGCTAGGTGTTAATAAATAAGCATCTGGGTATAAATCAACAATGAGCTACTAACTTGTTTTATTTGCTTTGAAATTAACTGAATGTGAACAGTTAGGGCCAGGGTGTGACTTGTCACACAACCTTTAAAAAAAAAAAAAAAAGCGAGACTTATTAGAGCTTTTGAGGGATATTGAAGATCTACTAATGAGTACTTTTACATTTATAGACTGAGAAAAGGTTCAGGAATTCCTATATGTGATAATAAAGGACTAACCAGAAAGCTTTTAATTTAAGGTGTTATATTTGTTTTCTGTCTCTGTGCTAATAAATTACAGCAGACTTAGAGGTGTAAAAAGTGCAAATGTTTTATTAGAGCTCTGGAGGGTAAAGTCTAATACAGGCTTTACTGGGCTAAAAATCAGAATGCATTCCTTTATGGAGATTTTAGGGGAAAATCTGTTTTCTTGCCTTTTTCAGCTTTGAGGGGTTGCCCACATTCCTTAGTTCACGACACTTTCTTTAATTTTTAATGCCTGCAATTTTGCATCTCTCTCTGAGCATTTTTTAAAGTTACATTTCTTCTATCTGTCCTCTTTTGCTTCTATTTTTAAGGACATTTATAATTTCATTGGGCACATCTGAATAATGCAGGATCATTTTCCCATCACAGGTCCCTACCTGTAGTCACATCTATGAAGTCCCTTTAACCATCCAAGGCAGCATATTCACATATTTCAGGGATTAGGGCATGGGAAACCCATACTCTGCATGCAACAGGAATTGATGAACCTCCAATAATTTTTAATCTCCTTTAATCCCAAATTATTTGTCTGAGGTTAGATGCTCAGCTCTTTGAAATATGGAAATCATTTATTTTGCCTTTTTCTTAAGACAGTACAATAGATGATGTTGTCTCTGAATATACAATGACTATAAAGTAATTGAAGGAAGTTGAGGAAGGCAAGCTTATCAGTCCTTTCAAGTGCATACATTTACTGAGCATCTATTGGGTAGCTGGCATTATTGTAGATGCTGGGTATAAAATGATGAATGAAATATGATCCAATATAGCTTATATCCTGGTCCTATCTACCCTCCTCATCAAAAGAGGAAAACATAGCAACAATAGATTATATGGTGCACAGTTTAAAGAAAAATAGTAGAGTGCCAGAATTAATAACACAAGGTAATTTAGAGTTGAGTTTAAGGTAGGTCTGCAAGGAAGTAAGTAACTCTTAAGCCAGGAAAAGAACATGTGGTGCAAGCAGCAAATGAAAAGCCCCTACATTGATAATGAGTGTCTGTGTTTGGGAAATGACAGAAAACACAGATTAATAGTACGGCTGGAGGCAGGAGGAAGATAGAGAGAGAGACAGAGACAGAGATCGAGAGACAGAGTGAGGAAGAGAGAGAAGTGAGAGGTATGACTGATAGGGAGTACATGTTGTAGAGTCTAAATTTTATTATAATTCAAAGAATAGTTATTCAGGATCTGGAGAAGAAACAAGCTAGGAGCAGATTTGTTTTCTTAAAAAGAACACTGAAAATGGAGAGGATATAAACCACTAGAAGAAAATTTAATCCAAGTGAGAGAAAAATGGAGACTTACATAAACAGGGTACCAGTAGAGATGCAGGAATGTATAAAGATTTTATTTTGATAGAATGGACAGAATGCAGTGATTTAGAACATGTATGTTCCGGATGACTTTAGAGCAATATTTAAACTTTGAGGGATCACAGACTGTCTTAGTGTGCTTGATTATAACAAAATACCACAACCTAGGCGATTTGTAAACAACAGGAATTTATTTCTCACAGTTCTGGAAGCTGCAAGTCCAAGGTCAAGATTTCAGCAGATTCCGTGCCTGGTGAGGGCTTTTCCTTCACAGGTGGCAGCTTCTGCATGTCCTCAAATGACATGAAGTCAAAAGGGATGAATGCTGTGTCCTTACATGGCAGAAGGAATGGAAAAACAAAAAGGGGAATGAACTCAAATCCCTCAAGCTCTTTTATCAGGGTGGTAATCTTGAAATGCCCTTAAGGACTCATCTCTTCATACTATTGTGTTGGGAATTAAATTTCAACATGAATCTTGGAGGGACACAAACATTCAATCAATAGCAGACATCAAATAGAAAAATTCAAAGACAAAATTTTGCATACAGTTTTGAAGTTTAACAAATTGTCTTAACACAATTTCACCTACTAGATTAAAAGCTCTGCCTTATAGATCTTTAACAAATCCCACTGTTTTTATCTAAGCTAATCCTCTCATATAAAAAGAGCTATACCTTTTAAAGATATGCACAAGCCGGGCTCGGTGGCTCAGCCTGTAATCCCGCGCCTTTGGGAGGCTGAGGTGAGTGGATTGCCTGAGCCCGCGGGTTCGAGACCCGCCTGGGCAGCGAGACCTCATCTCTACAATAAATCAAAAAATCAGCCGGGCGTGGTAGCGCATGCCTGTAGTTCCAGCTACTCAGAAGGCTGAGCGGATGATCGCCGGAGCCCAGCAGCGAGGTTGCGGTG
>NW_006961050.1:0-599 GCF_000164805.1 Carlito syrichta
CTGATGAGTTGTCCCACTATCTGGTGCAGTCACCTAGTTGACTGTCTGGTGTCCTAACCGACTAGTTAGCTGAGCTAATTTGTCAGCTGACAAGTTGGCTGACAGGTCAGCTGATAGGTTAGCTGACTTAACTAGTTGGCCAGATAGTCCAAAGACCGGTTAGCTGAATTAACTAGTCGGCCAGCATGTGAGCCAAGTGAGCTGACTTAAATAATCTGCTGGCGAGTGAGCCGACTGGTCAGCTTAGTTAACTAGTTGGCCAGTGAGTGAGCCGACTGGACAGCTGACTTAACTAGTTGACCAAGAGTGAACTGACTGGTCAGCTGACTTTAGTTATATCACGAGTGAGCCAACAGGCCAGAAGACTTAACTAGTTGGCTGGTGACTGAGCTTACCAGTGACCAGACTTAACTAGTCGGCCGGCAAGTGAGTCAACAGGTGAGCTGCTTTAACTAGTTGCCCAGTGAGCGAGCTGAACGATGAGCTGTCTTAACTACTCAGTTGGTGAAGCAGCCAACTAATTTAGCTGATCTGTTTGGCCAGTGAGCAAGCCAACAAGTTTAGTTGTCCATTTGGCTGGTGAACGAACCAACTAGTTT
>NW_006961051.1:0-758 GCF_000164805.1 Carlito syrichta
CCTAAATTACTTTTTCATACCTAACTATCTCTTTTCATACAAAATATTTTGCCGTGTTTCCATTCCTATTCTTAAATGAAATTTATATGAATAATATTACTTATATATAGTCTTAACTGCAACATAAAAGAGAAATAACATAAAACTAATTTATAATAATTTGCATTTCAAATATTTTAGTTTGTGGGTCTGACCACAGTTACACGAAAGCAGGCAGAAGCTTGCATGAATTATTATACATGTGACAGTTGCCAGTGCAGATTGACCCATGTGTGTTGAATTGGCAACCCCCAAATCATGAGTGGCATTAGTGTCAGTGATGTGATTGCCTAAAAATAAGAACAGATCTTGGTAAAGTTTCTAACAAAATAATGAATAATTTTTCCTTTCTCTGAGCCCTGGTTGAAAGCATGTACTTAGAAGGAGCAGTGACCTTATTCTAGTAGATACCACGATGCCCCACTAAGATGCCCTCCCCAAGTCTGAAGCACTGTTTCACCAGTTGTTGAGGGCTGATAGCTGATAGCACTTAGCTGATTGTCTTTGGGATTTGCCTTTGAGTGAAGAGTTTGCCTTGTCCAGGATCACACCTGTTTCCAGGCAAAGACTATGTTCAGTGGCTGGTCATGCAGGATTAAAAGGGTCCAGCTGTCTACTTCAACTCAATTCAGACACTCTACAGGGTCTCTCAACTCTGACCTCCCTGTAGGATTGACTGAACCTTTGCTGCACTCCATTGCATCTCAATTTCTCCCCTC
>NW_006961052.1:0-3155 GCF_000164805.1 Carlito syrichta
CTCAAATCACTCTATAAAAAAGATACCTGCACACGTATGTTTATCACAGCATTGTTCACAATAGCAAGAACCTGGAACCAACCATGCTGCCCATCAAAAGAGGACTGGATTAAAAAAATGTGGTACATATACACGATGGAATACTATGTAGCCATAATAAAGAAGAAAATCATGAATTTCACAGCAACCTGGATGGAACTAGAGTCTATAATACTGAGTGACCTCTCACAGAAATAAAGATCCGAGTATCACATGTTCTCACTCATATAGTGGACCTTGAACATCCAATGTAATACTCTAAGAAAATGACTGACAGTAGTGAAAAACTATGGGGGGGAGATGGAATTAACGATAGTAAATATCTGTCTGGGGATGGGGAAACACCTCTTATCAACAAGGGTGCCTGAACGAAATGTATTTGTATACCTAACCCTTAACGTACCCCACAATATCATAATAAAAAATATTGATTGTAAAAAAAAAAGAAATATAATTCCTATACCCCAAAAACCACCCTTTTAAAGTGTACAACTGAGTGGTTTTGGTATTCACAGTTGTGCAATCATACACACTAATTCTAGAACATTTGCATCACCCTCCCACCAACAACCTACATACACAAATCTCATACTCATTAAGCATTCACCCCCACCCTCCTCTCCACCCCGTCTCCACTCAGCCACATGCAACCATCAAACTTTGTCTATTCAGGATGTTTCATATAAATGGAGCCACACAATATGTGGGCCTCTTGTGGCTGGTTTCTTTCACTGAACATCACATTTTTTTCCATGGTAAGGAACAATTTATTCAGGTCCATTACAATCACTATAGGAAGCACAGCAATAAGGGTATTGCACGGAGGGAGAGAGATTGGCCCCAACCCTAGCATCATAATTTCAAGGTTTATCCATGTTGCAGCATGCATCAATATTTCCTTCCTTTTATTGCCAAAGTACATTTCATTGCATATGGTACAGTTTTAAAAGATCACAACAGTGAGAGAATAGTTGGATTGAGTAAAAAATCAGTGACAGAGGTATGTGTATAAGTTAGGGAGTAATCATATTCTCTAAATACAGCTTCTCAAATTCTCTTTAGGTCAGAAAACAAGTTAGAGAAGATAAACAGCACTATTTATAAACAATCCTGAAGTCTCCTCCTTTTCCTGAATTCCCCCCATCACAATGAAACCTTTATCCATCCGGAATCTGGGATCCTCCTATGGGCCTCTATTTCCCTCACTCCCACATTAGATAAGTAATGTTTTCCTTATGCTTTGAACTTCTAGAACAGCCCTCTCTATGCTGCCTTAGTTTAGGCCCTTACTAAGGCTTGCTGAACTACAGCAGCAACTACCTAACTAGGGTCCTTTGTTCATGGTGCCCAGCTATGTTCTATCATCTGGTAAACAATGATGACTAAGATGAATGGGGAGGTGCAGTAACTTATTTCATTGTTAAGATGGAGAAATCAGGCATCTACAGCCTTCTTCTTTTCATACTAGGAGCTTGGTGCCTTTAAGGGGCATGCAATCTCTTCCCTATTGCATAGGGAGGAGTACCCTACCACTACTAAAGTGAGTTGATGGATAAAATCACTAATGTTTGAGATTCAGAGGTGAGAGCTGTTTTAGCTATACATTAAGTTCTGTCTTTTCACATAAACTTATTGTAATAAATGTGATATTTTTCTTCTATTTGCTACAAATGTTTTTGTAATTTCTTTATCAGAATTTGAGAAAGAACTACAATATCAAATTTACTTAGTAGCTATATGTAAAGGGAATCACGATCGGTTATGTAATTTTGTTTTAATTGGGAGTCTCACTCTGTTGCCCAGGCTGGAGTGCAGAGGCATGCTCACAGCCACCACAGCCTTGACCTGCTGGGCTCAGGTGATCCTTCCCTCTCAGCCTTCCAAGTGACTGGAACTACAGGTGTGCTCTACCACACCTGGCTATTTTTTTTTTTTTTTTACTTATTGTAGAGATGAGGTCTCACCAAGTTGCCCGGGCTGGTCTTGAACCCCTGGACTCAGGCTGTCCTTTTGCCTTGGCCTCCCAAAGTGCTAGAATTACAAGCTTGAGCCACAGCGCCCGGCTCAGTTGTGTAGTTTTTTACTAATAAAAAGGAAAAGAACGGTTTTTTTTCCTTCTATTTCTAAAACAAAGTCCTCAGGCAGGAAATTTGGAATGTGACATGATCTCCTAAATAATGTCATCAACATTTTCAACAAATGAAATGACAAGTTAGATCTTTTAATTGCAGTAATAATATTAAAGTTCCCCAGGAAACCAAATATGAAACAAAAATTTGTGGGCAGGAAGTTTATTAGGAAATACACCTAGCAATAAAGCCTATAAAGAAGTAGGAGAAACAGGATTAGGTAGGAGAACCGAACTGAGGTTCAGTTAAAAAAAGAGGTATCAGCCAAACTCACAGGCAGTTCTGGAATTAAGATGACCCTTAGAGTTGTCCTCAGTTAAGGGAACAGAAGTAGGCCTTTGTACCACTGCAATGTTAGGTCACTTGCATTGAGACTTCACTTTAGGGAAGTGACATAACCACGGGCCAGGCAGCAACCGTCAGCTGAGGACAATTCTCAGAGAAGGGCTCAGCTGTGAGCTGTCAGCAGCCAACACTCCCGACAGGTGGGAAATAAGAAACTCACTCCCAAAGGGGTAATCTGGGCAATACACTGCAAAATCCATTACAATTCACCCTTGGCATTGCTCAGATCCACTTGCTTCTCTAGAGTTCACCTTATGTCCAGGATCCTGGGTAGTTGGTTTTTGCTTGTTTTTTTGTTTCCATTGGAACCTAAAAGAAGACGATATGTTTATGTATAAGCTATAGCCCTTGTTGCTATAGCCGGTTTCAATCATGCAACTGAAGTGTGTGGTGGCCACCCCAGGACGTCGACCTGCTGGGCTCCAGCGACCCTTTCGTTACTCCTCCTCAAGCAGCCAGTGAAATCTGGAGAAGTGGACCGCCACCACCCAAGCCCCCGTACCCTAAGGGGAGTCCGCACAGTCCCGGGCAGAGGAAGTGGCGGCAAAGAGGGGGGTGGGAAGGGACGGGCTGGAGTTACTGAGCATGTGCGAGGAGTGGCGCATGCTCAGTGCGGACAGCAATTTCCCATTGCGGGTTGCG
>NW_006961053.1:0-717 GCF_000164805.1 Carlito syrichta
TACTTCCGGCAATCATACACACCTCCTTCATACCCATTGGTTTCCTCTGATGGGCACATGTTTATAATTGGTCTTCCTAAATTTTGGTACTCACAACTAGTACGTATAAGCAAAGACAGGCTACATTGAAATACATCCCTCCTATCTAAGCAATTTTTTAAAGGAAATTATTAAATATTCCCAGGAATAGCCCAAGATACCCAGCCCAGTTCTTTGATTATATAATAGGAGTTCATTAAATAATTGTTAAATGAATGGATGAGTTTGTATCCTAAAGACCCTCCCCACAAAAAAATACAAAAGGCAAATCACAAAAAAACTAAAAGAAAAAACCTAATATATGACTTTGAAAAGCTACTGATGAAAAAGAAGTTACTACCAGCCAAATAAAAGAATACAGAGCTATTATCATTAATCGTATATTAATGGTATCTCAAAGTGTTATATATTTCAAAATTGCTAAAAGAGAATTTATATGTTCTTACTACACAGTAGTATGAGGTAATACATACTTACATTAAGTAGCCTGATGTAGCCATTTCACAATGCAGATATATATTACAAAACATCACTTTGTACCCCATACATATATACAATTATTATTTGACAAATAAATTAAAAACAAAAACCCTGTGAAACTCCCCCAAAACAAGACAGATGAATGTCCTTTCTTGTTTTTCACTGATCTAAAGTAGTTCTGTTTATCCTTTACTTCTG
>NW_006961054.1:0-684 GCF_000164805.1 Carlito syrichta
CCTAAACAAATAATGTGTGCCCTTTTGAATTAGTTCATATTTTTGTGCTATCTTTTCCACAAAGTTTACCCTGATTTCTCCAGCTTGCAGAAGTATTTTCCTCCTTTGAAATTGCAATTGGACTTTATATATCCCTTTACATGTTATATAAATTTTTGCGTAATTTGCAAAGAATGAGTAACATGTAAATTGTAACTGTTTCATTCCTTGCATATATCAAATAATGTTTATCATTATTCAGTGTGTCATTGAATAATATATATTATTTATTTTATGTAGTTATCTTTATTTAAATGTAGATTATTGTAATATTATAATTTCTCACATATCAACAAATAAGCAGTTTTCTATGCCTACACTCATTTTTTTCTTTCCTTTTTTTTTTCTTTTAAAGGTGTTGGGTACAATTCAGGATTAGGTATGCAAACATTTATTATGCATCAACAAGGTACCCTTGTATCAACAAGGTACCCTTCTTGATGAGGTGTGCTCCTCCCTCCCATAGTAGTTTCTTTCAACAGTCAATCCCACCCCACCTTCCCAGCAGTTCTCCACCACTACCAATCCCTTTCTTGTAGTATTATGGTAATTGATCAAGGTTCACTTATGAGTGAGAATATATGGTACTCTGTTCTTTTTTTTTCTGTGATAGATTACTGAGTATGATCAACTCCAATCCATTCA
>NW_006961055.1:0-709 GCF_000164805.1 Carlito syrichta
TGGCTGTGTTTTCTTTCTTGTTTCCTGGTTATCTTTCTTTTTCTTTTAAAAAATTTTTTTTTTTTGGAGTTGGAGTCTCACTCTGTCGCCCAGACTGGAGTGCAGTGGCCGCTCCCAGCCACCACAGTCTCAACCTGCTGGACTCTGGTGATCCTTCTGCCTCAGCCTTCCCAGTAGCCAGAATTACAGGCATGTGCTACCATGCCCAGCTGATTTTTTGATTTATTGTAGAGATGAAGTCTCACTGCCCAGGCGGGTCTCGAACCTGCGGGCTCAGGCAATCCACTCACCTCAGCCTCCCAAAGGCACGGGATTGCAGGCTGAGCCACTGAGCCCGGCTTCCTGGCTATCTTTCTTCAAAAAATTTCTTCTACTGGAAGCTTCGTATATCAAGGCAATTTGGAGGTTGCAACCAGGATCAGAACTACTCCCAAAACCTAGAAGTGGTCCACAAGCATCCTTGCCTCTTTCTCTCCAAATCTATGCACTCTTAGTATATTCAGTTTCTCTCTGAAGCTTTTATAATTAAAAAGCTAGAATATTTAAACAATGATGTTCTTAGAAAGGGTTGTTTCAGAGTTTGTTTTGTTAGTGTATATGTGTATGTACAGGCACACACTTTCTCCTGACTTATAAAACCTTTCTTTATGTAACCTACGAAGTTTTGTTTTTTGAGTTAGAGTCTCATTCTGTCATCTAGCTGGAGTGC
>NW_006961056.1:0-816 GCF_000164805.1 Carlito syrichta
TATTAAAGTCTGACTGTTTGATTTAAGAGAAAAAAACAGATAATAAAAATGAAGGCAGGAATATCAAATAGGTTTGAATAAGTCAACTTTTATTTTAATGTTTAAATTATGAGAGGCTTGAAATACAGGAAAGTAAAGGGCAGCCAGTTATGATATTTTAAGGAAAAAATAAGTCCCTTGGCCAGGCATGGTGGCTCAAGCCTGTAATCCCAGCACTTTTGAAGGTCAAGACTAGAGGATTGTCTGAGCCCAGGGGTTGGAGACCAAACTAGGCAACTCAGTGAGACTTCATCTCTACAATAAATTTTAAAAAAACATAGCTGAGCAAGGTGGCAAATCCCTCTGGTTCCAACTACTTAGAAGGCTGAGGTGGAAGGATTGCCTGAGCCTAGTAGGTTAAGGCTGCAGTGGCCACTAACATGCTACTGTATTCCAACCTGTGCAACAGAGTGAGACTCTTACTCAAAAATAATAATAATAATAAGTACCTTAAGTATTCCTCCTACTCATATATGTTTTTATACTTTTCCTATGCATTATACTGACAGGTACTCTACATTTGTGTGCATTATATTTTCAACATACATGCACTCCTGCATAAACAGTATAGTGTTGTTTTGTAATTACACGTATGTTTTTGCTGCTACAAACTCCATAGAAAGGTGTCATAATGTCAATTTTAATCTTTTCTGTCAATATTATATTTTTGTGATATATTCATCGTTAGTTTTGCATGGCAGGTGTCAGCACACTTTTCCTGAAAATATCTGAATAGCATAGCAAAGGGCCACATACTTGTATGCTGTACAGGCCACA
>NW_006961057.1:0-675 GCF_000164805.1 Carlito syrichta
TGACAGTGGACCGGGCATCCACTGTATTGCCATGTGCCCTCCTCTGTCCTCCCTCCCTCCCTCTTTCCCATAGCAGTGACCAGTGACTTCTGCCCCTACCCTTGTGCTAATGTGACTAGTGTTGCGGGCCCACTTATGAGTGAGAACGTACAGTAGTCAGTTCTTTATTTCTATGATAGTTCACTTAATATGTTGCTCTCTAACTGCATCCAACTTGTTGCAAAGGTCATGATTTTGTTCTTCTTTATGACTGCATGATATTCCATCATATATATATATATATATATATATATATATATATATATATATATATACCACATTTTCTTTATCCAGTCCGTTTTCTATGGGCATATGGGTTGGTTCCATGTTTTTACTATTGTGAATAGTGTAACAATACACATTTGTGTGCAGGTGTCTTTTTTGTAGAGAAATTTATGTTCCTCTGTGTATATTCCCAGGAGTGGGATTGCTGGATTAAATGGGAGCCAACTTTTAGTTTCCTGATAAATTGCCACACTGTTTTTTGCAGAGGTTGGACTGGTAGTTTACATTCCCACCAATAGTGTAGCAGCATTCCCTTTTCTCCCAGTGCTAATACTTCTTTTTTTGAGTTGGAGTCTCTCTATCACCCAGGCTGAAGTGTAGTGGCATGCTCACAGCCACCATAATCTTGAA
>NW_006961058.1:0-770 GCF_000164805.1 Carlito syrichta
CTTGTCTATCACCCTCTTACCCTCTACCCTTGCCTCCTCCTTCCTCAACAATGCACACACGTGTCACCGCCGACCAGCACCAACACCCTTTCTAGCTTCACACGCTTCTCTATCATCCTCACTAACCCCCGAAGACAGACACACTTAAAGCAGAAACTGCAGCCACCGCATCCTCCTATCTCGGTGCTTCTCCTGCTGGCTGACACTTCAGTAAATACGTACGTACGTGAACACACGTACACACACACACACGTACACACACACGGGTGCGCATGTGGCGCAAGAAGGGTGCTTCTCCCGCTGGCTGAAAGACAGTTCAGTAAATACGTTACGTACGTGTACACACACACACACACACACACACACACACACACACACCCGTGCGCACGCGGCATGCGGCGCAAGAAAGGGCACCCCGGAGACGCACCTGGAGGCTGGGTGTCCCGCGCTGCTGCCCCCTTGGTCCCTGTCATTGAGCGCAGCTGTGTAAATCCTCCGGTAGCGGTCGGCCAGGGGCTGGTCGCCCAGCAGCTGGTAGTGACCCCGGGAGTCCGTGACCGGCAGCCCCAGCCCCGCGGCCGCCACGGAGTCCTCGGGAACCGGGATGAACAGCGCCCCCGGCGCCGGCGAGGAAGAGATGGTGGCGGCTGGGAAGAATCCGTCCCCGCCGGGCCCGAGGAGGCGGCGGCGGGGGAGGCAGTCGCTGCGCACATCATCATCCTTGCCGCCGCCGACCGGGCGGGCAGACATGCGCGCACACAACCCTTTTC
>NW_006961059.1:0-733 GCF_000164805.1 Carlito syrichta
ACCAAATATTCCCACCCCCTTAGGCAGTAACCACCAACCATCAGAACAGCTTCCTCCAACCTCTTCCATGATTTTTTTCATCTCCTTTTGTCTTCAATTTCTTTGTGATTACAGATGTAGTTCTACAGGGTACAGGACTCCAAACACTCTATTGAAACAAGACTAAATGCTCTATTGCATAATTCAATCCTAATGTTTATGCTGTAGGGAAATCCAATGCACTCATGATTTTTCACACTCTGCTTTTTATCCTGCATTGGGTCAGATGAAGTGACTCTTCTCTATTATAAAGCATTTGGTTATCAGGTTCTATAAATACATTTGTTTTGATTAAAAATCAAGTCAAGCCAGTAAATAATACAAAAATGGGCAGCAATAATTTGACCACAGCCCTGTCTTAGTGCCTCCTGAAACCAGGGTATTTTACAGGAGGATTGAAAATAGGGCCCCTTTAATCCTTGCTTCCTGCATTTCATTCAGTGAGTCAGAGAGTTTTCCAAAACTTATATGAAGACGCATACCTTGACCCCAAGTACTTTTCCTACTGAAAAGGAAGTTTGGTGATTCATACGAAAATTAACTTTCCTGTTTAAGAGAGTCTGAAGAAGCTGGGCTCGGTGACTCAACCTGTAATCCCACGCCTTTGTGAGGCTGAGGTGAGTGGATTGCTTGAGTTCGCAGGTTCGAGACCCGCCTGGGAAGTGAGACCTCATCTCTACAATAAAATAAAAAA
>NW_006961060.1:0-592 GCF_000164805.1 Carlito syrichta
CAAGCCCATATGTTTGTCCTTCTTTATGGTTGCATAATATCCCATTATGTATATGTACTACCTTGTTTAAATCCAGTCCCCCTGAGAGAAACTAGAGGGAATGCATTTATGCCCCTGTCCTGTCTTGGGGTGCTAGAGTGCACCCAGGATAGAGTGCAGTGAGATAGTCGTGGTTCACCACAGTGTTGACCTCCTGCTCAGGCAATCCTTCTGCCTCAGCCTCCTAAGTAACTGGAACTACAGGCTGCACCACCATGCCCAGCTAATTTTTGTAGAGACAAGTTCTATGTTGCCCAGGCTGATCTCAAACTCCTAACCTCAAGCGATTCTCCCACCTAGACCTCCCAATGTACTTGGATCACAAGTGTGAACCACCACACACAGCCTAATATTATTATTGATATGATTGGATTAATTCTCATTTTATTTAATTTTTTGTATGCCTCACATCTTTCCTTCTGTTACCCCTTTATGTTTTCTTTTGTAGTAAATGACTATTTTCAAGTGTAAATTTTCTAGTGTAAATGCAAACAACTTCTAGTGTAAATTTTCTATTTCTTTTTTTACTGTATCTTTGAGGGTTTGTTTTTTT
>NW_006961061.1:0-712 GCF_000164805.1 Carlito syrichta
CGAAATGGAGTCCTTTTATATAGCCAACTACAAGACCTTTTGCTAAGAAAGTATACGGAATTTGGGTTACACGAGTCCTCAATCCCAAAAATCTACACGGAATCTTGGAAAGGGCTAAAAAAGAATCAGAGTATCAAAGCAGGATCTATGTAATGAGAGTCCTAACATACATTAAAATACATGTCACCTTGCCAAGGAAGAAAATGAGTCGGGGTTATAGCATTCCTCAGTCCTAAATATCAACAGGCCATCTCCTGTGGGCTAAACAAGAATCAGGGTAATCGAGGATCTGGACCTACAATTCCGTTTGTTTGTTATGAACATCTTCGGCCAAAATCCACTTCCTCTGGTGTCAATTGGCATATTGTTACTAAGTCCTTCGCTTCGGGTTGCCTCAACATAGAGAATTTCCTGTGGTTGGGCTGGTAACTATTGTGATATTGAGTTTACAATATTCCATATTTTTGCAATGTCTTGTTAAGGGGACCATGGGAAGTTGGACTACAGTTCCCAGGTACCACATGTGAGTTTTTCCTATTGATATCCAAGCAACTGTAAATCTACGTTTATCAGGAAATATTCAACGAATTGCTGAGAAATGAAGCAGAAATCTGCGTTATGGGAGTCTTCATATGCAGGAACCTACATGGCCTCCCGCTACAGAAGAATAAGTAATCTGGGTTATACGAGTCCTCACATCCCAAAAAACTAC
>NW_006961062.1:0-810 GCF_000164805.1 Carlito syrichta
GGTTGTAGTGCTAGAATGTGAATTTGACCAATAAATGGTCAAAAACTTCATCTGTCTGAACATCAAGAATCAGAAGTGGGAGTGGTTCCTCCCATTATCACACCCAGGAAGCCATCACAGAATATTTTCTTCATGTCTGACAACTTTGGCCTCTGTTGACAGAGAAGTCTAGGTTCCCAAGGAGGGAACTGTCACAAGAAGGCAAAACATGTGTTCCACTGAATTGAAAACTGAAAAGATTATCCATCTATTTTGAGCTTCTTCTCATGCTACCACTAACCCAAAAAGTAAGGAAGGTATTACTTACCAGCCGGGATTATTTGTCCCTATTATCAAGGGGAAATGGAGATGCTGTTATTCAATGAAAACCAAAAGAATGTTGTTTGAAACTTCATTATTGTTATGCCTCTTATTAACTCTAAGTCCTTCTATTATTTTCAAGTCTTGAAGTAAAAGTTAATGGAAAAAAACCACAGTAATAAAGGCAAGAATATTAAGGACTCATATTGTTTGAATCACTCTATCACACTACCAGGTGAAAGTCTTCAACAGCTGAGGTATTTGCTAAAGACAAAGGTAATATGAAATGGGAGTTGAAGAAGAAAGTCAACTTGGCCTGTCAACTATGCCTGATGACTAGTAAGAGAAATGAATAAAACAGCAACTCTGCATATGTTTCCTTGCTTGGTTTATGTGTATATTCATATAGAGATGGCCGAGATAGACAGACAGACACAGACAGACATAGTATAGAGTCCTCTCCCCTCACTTTCATTCTATATCCTGACTGAAATCATACAATGCCTTGAT
>NW_006961063.1:0-779 GCF_000164805.1 Carlito syrichta
AGTGTAAGTTCAAACATTGTAAGTAGGGGACAATCTGTGTTTCAAAATTCAATGTTTACACATATTAACTGTGTCTGTTTTTTACTTTTTAAAATATGACTACTCATCAAAGCTGGACTGGATTTAAAAATGCGGTACTAATAATACACAATGGAATATTATGCAGCCCTAAAGGACAAACATATGGATTTCACAGCAAATTGGATGGATTTAGAATCCATCATACTCAGTGATCTATCACAGAAACAAAGAACAGAGTACCATATGTTCTCACTCATAAGCGGACTTTCAACAATTACCATAATACTATAAGAAGGGGATTGGCAGTACTGCCACAGAAGGTGGTTGAGATTGACAGTTGAAGGAAACTGCTAGGGGAGGGAGGGGCACACCTCATTAACAAGGGTACCTGCATAATCAATGTTTGTATACCTAAACTTGAATTGTACTCCATACCATTAAAATAAAATTAAAAAAAATAAAATGTGACTACTAAAACACTTACAATTATACACATGCTTCAGAAATCAAGACCATGATATTGGCAGAAGGCAGGCACACAGATCAAAGGAACAGAATACAGAACCCAGAAACAGACCTGTACAAATACCCCAACTGATTTTTGAGGAAGGTGTAAAAGCAATTCAATGGAGGAAGAACTTGTTTTTTTAACAAATTGTGTTGGAGCAATTGGACACCCATAAGTAAAAAGTGAACTCTGACCTAAGTGACACATCATACAAAAATGAGCTCAAAATATTTTATGTGAAATGTAAGTA
>NW_006961064.1:0-685 GCF_000164805.1 Carlito syrichta
ACTTAACTAGCTACCTACCTAGCTAGACAGCTTTATAGCCAGCTGACTTAACTAGATCACATAACAAGATAGCCTGATGATTGCCAGCACACTTAACTAGCTACCTACCTACATAGCACTATTGCTTGACAACTGATTTAACTACCTATCATGCTGATTTAGCTAACATGCTGGCCAGTGAGCTGACTTAACTAGCTAGCCAGCTTGCGAGCCAGTTGCTTTAACTAGCTAGGTACCCTGCTAGGCAGCTGATTAAGAAGCTGACTTAACTAGCTACCTAACTACCACAACTAGCAGACGAATAGAGTCAACTTCCAAGCTAGCCAGCTGACTTACCTAACTGAAAAAGCTAGCTAGCCTGCTGGTTGCAACTTGACTTAACTAGCTGACTTATCTTGCGAGCCGGCTGGTTGTCAGCTGACAATTAGCTGACTTAATCAGCTAGTCAGCTAGCTATCCAGCCGACTTAACTAGTTGGCTACCTATCTAGCCAACAGGCTAGCCAACTGACTTACTTATCTGACTTTAAGCTGACAAGTGGGCTAGCACCTCACTTAACTTGCTAGCTATCTTTGTAGCCAGCAGGCTATCCAGCTGACTTATCTACCTTGACTTGACAAATATCCTGCAGGCTAGCAAGCTGGCTTGTCTAGCTAGTTGCCTACCTAGTCAGCTTGCTAGACAT
>NW_006961065.1:0-663 GCF_000164805.1 Carlito syrichta
GCCTGGGAGACAGAGTGAGACCGTGACTCAAAAAAAAAAAAAGGTATGGGATTTGGGTTGTAGGAGTTTAAGTAGTCAATTAATTCAACAAATATTCAGGAATTATTACTTGGCACTAACCATTGACCTTATAAAGATTTATGAAGCACAAATCCTAGACTGAGTTTATTGTCTTGCTAGAGGTATAAGATAGAAAGGCAGATACTCATAGATGTGTTAATGAAATGACTAAGAAAGCATAACCTATTATGACAAGGGAATGGCATTTTGGCCTGGCTTAAAAGCATGAGCAGAGGTGAGAAAGCACAGTTTGTGTGTAAGTAATGATAAGAGTTCTGTTAAAGCTGGAATGCAGGTTTCATGAAGAGTGGTGTGAATTCATTCTGGAAATGGAGGCTTTGACCAGAGGGTAGGGCAAAGGTCAGAATTAGATTTTATTCAGTAGATAGTGATCAACCCTGATGGTTTTGAGTTGTAAAGTGACTTCATTGTAGGAGCATGTAAGGAAGTAATATGAGATTGAATTTGTATATGTATGTCTATATATGTGGATAGATAGTATTTTCTTTATATAACTGTTAAATCTATGGAATCCTATATACTGTATGAGCACATGTTAAAGCAAAAACTATGTTGTTGGCATACTGGTAGGTAGAAATGTGA
>NW_006961066.1:0-907 GCF_000164805.1 Carlito syrichta
AGCTTTGATTGGACAACAGGTTGACTTCAGTAACTTTCTCTTTATAAGAACCCCCGACAATGGACTGGTTCTGGTTGGTTCCCAAAGACTAGCACTTGCCTGCCTTCATGTTGCTGCTTCACCTTTTGACCTACAGGGTCTGGCTGAAATGCATTTAAATAGGAAGCCTCCACACCTGAATGAACATGGGACGCATGTCGCATGCATGTTTATTCAGTATGCATGTGTTGGAATCACCTTCATGAATATTTATAGCTCCTCTTATAACCTGTAGAAGACTAGTCCACTCCATTTAGCCTAAATTCCTGTCTCATCTTTCCCTCCTGGAAGTGCCAGCTGAGGGTCTTTGCTGGAGGCTGTGCCTCCAGTCTGAGAAATGGCCACCTTCAGACTAGAGACCTTCATAAGACAAAGTCTCCTTTCTAAATACATTTACCTATGACTTATCTGTTGACAAATATTACACTCTTTTCCTGATAATAAGGTGGAGGGCAGGAACTTGGGACCCAACCTCTGCAAGTGGCTACCCTTTAATCATGATTCACCCAAACAGCAAAGCCTTAGCAGCAGTAGGGGGTGTGGTGGTGAGTGCCTGACTGGACTCTTCTCTCCTAATTTTAAGAGAAAATCTTACCAGCTGAAAGATTTACATGTCTTCTGTTGGTAGGTTAGCTCATATGAACATGTTAATGCTCAAAACAGGACAATATTGTAATGTTCAAAATCTGCTATTATGTAAATGATACTTAAGTATAAGTGTGTTCTGAGTTATATTAATATTAAAGCAGTCATGTGTGGCTTAATGATTGGGTAGGTTCTGAGGAATGCATCAATAGGTGCCTTGTCTTTGTGTGAACATCACAGATTGTACTTACTAGATGTTCTAGGCACCTGCAACCTAAGACAC
>NW_006961067.1:0-10599 GCF_000164805.1 Carlito syrichta
AGTGACAGAGTGAGAGTTCAACTCAAAAAAAAATTTGCACTTCAAAATCTGTTGAACAAGAAAATTCCAAAGGCAAATTAAAAGAAGCTTCAGGCGGCATAAAGAATGAAATAAAACAGCTCTTCAAGAAAGAATCTCAAGATGGAGGTGAAGATCCTGTGATCAAGAAATCTGCATAGGCGGCCTCAGGGTCCTCTACCAGTGGTGGCCCTGAAACTCTTGTGTTTTATACTGGGCTTCATGGCCTGGTCTTCAAACACATTCATATGGGCCAAGAAGCATGGTCAGCCTGCATTGGATATCTGATATTTTCAAACAGACAGATGCCCTGAAACACAGCTTTTGCTACAGTGCCTGCAAAAACTAGAAAATGTGATTAAGTACTGGACCTAAGTTGAGTCAACCAGAAGAAAAGACAGTGACAGGAATACGAAGGACTTCCTTTACTGGGAGGTCCCCGCCAAGGTGCTGAAGTGAAAGCACTTGCAAGGACAGAGCAAGCAGGTCAGGCCCGTGGGACTGATGAGGGGAGCACACAGGGAGGGAGGGTCCTACAGTCCTGGGTGGACTGGAAGCATCCATCGTCCCTCAAGAGCCAAGAGCACTGAAGGCCGGCAAGGTGAAGAAAGCCACGGAGGCACAACTGCAGCCCAAGCAGAGGGGCGTCTCCATTTCTAGACGTCTGGGCACTCAGGGTGCAGACGCACAAAGCCCTCCAACTTCTGCAGCTTCTGGGAGGTGGAGAGTCAGCCGGGGAGAATCGTGCCCAAGGCCACTTGGCTCTGGTCCTGAAACCTACGTAAGATAGGCCACCCCAAATGCAGGAAGGGTGCCCAGGGGCTGCGTTTCGAGGATGGATACGAGATCCTAAGCCAGGGGCCATGCGAGCTGCAGTCTGCCTGCCTGAGGGATCCCGGATGCTTGCTTGGACTTTATCCATTCCCATTTTGAAATGCAATTAAATTTCTTTTTCTTTTTTATCACCAAAGGGGGAGCTGTGATTCAGGTAGTTAAATTTTTTTTCTTATTTTTTAATATATTTTATTTTCAAGGTGTGGAGTACAAGTCAGGATTAGGTATACAAGAGCACATCATACAGGTCAAGTTTAGGCCTTCCTTTGGTCCCCACTCTGCCTGGTTTGAGATCAGGTACCCTTACTGATGTTGTCGATTTCTTAATGCAAACTATAACAGTTGGAGACAGCAGATGTAAGTATTTCATGGTTGTCATCCACCTGTTCACAAGATTCTGGTTTCTGTAGTAGTGGTTATCATGTTCGCCTTATATGTGGAAGGTCCTTGGTTGGAAACTGAGCAAAAACAGCCACCTTTTGGAAACCAGTCTCTTCTCAACGGGGCTAGTAGGGGGCGTGTCGGGTTAGAGTGTAATAAGTAGTGAGGCAATACAAGCTGGATATGTCTTTGATTCTCTAGAAACTTGAGGAGTGTCACATAACCAACCAGACCTCATTTCTCTTCTACTCAGATTGGAGAGGAGGCCTTCATCGTCACCTGGCTGCCAGGAAGGGAGATAGGGACACACATCAATGTTAGGTTTGTTTTGGAGTCAGAAAACAGTCAAACTTCTCATGATTATCTTCTTGGGCCTCAACCTTCTCCAAAGACTGACACTGAATAAGCGTTGTGTCTCTGAAAGCATAGGAAGTATTTTCTGGGGGTCCTGCTCAGCTTCCATCTCAGAACAGTGTTGCAAAACAGGTTGATTTACCTGAGGGAAAACCAAGCTAAATCTGCATGTGGGTCTCGAGCCAAGGATATGTAGAGACAATGTTTCATATTCACACCAATTTAAAGTGTGTGTGTGTGTGTGTGTGTGTGTGTGTGTGTGTGTGTGTGTGTATTTAATTAGCATTGCATACATTCCCTTACCATAAATAATCCTTCTCAGAAAACTGTTAGGGTTCAAATCACCCTCTGGAGGTTTAGATAGCCAACAATTTTAATAGATACAAACCCCAATGTGTGGTGTACAGATCACCAAAGGCTCTCACCCCCATGCCCATCCTTTTCTTCTGCTTTGTCTCTGCACATCCACTCCTCTGCCATGATGGGGTTGGGGCCAAAGATCTCAGAACTTGCGTTGCCTTCTGTTCTCTGGAGGGAGAGCTTGGGTGGGCACTTGAGTGTGGACGGAGTTGCTTGGACTGGCTGAGTGACCAGCACGGGTGTAGCTTCAGGCCAAGGCAGTGGAATTCTCCGAGATCTGCTCTTTATCCAGCAGAAAGACCCATGGGTTCACTTTGCAGATTCCCATCAGTTCTATGTGAACTTTTACCCACAAGCCTTGCCCTTCTTGGTCCTATAGTCATGACCTCTCAATATTCACTACTGTGGAGATACTGGTCCCGCTCCAGATCTACACTTCTTCCTGGAAGTTTAGTTTCTGTCCAAGGCCCAGCACCGATATTACAGGCCAAATGTGATTTTCTGAGTCTTTTCCTGGTCTTCATGGATTCACCAAGAATACAGGTAGATGTGACAAGGTTATTAGTTCTGAACATTGTATACTGCAGAAAAACACTGGAAATTCCTCCCATCCTGGATGTCAGAGCTGAAGGAGTGACTGCTGCACTCAGACCAAGGGCTGATTCCTCCAGTATCACAACCCCACCCTCAAGGCAGCCAAGTTGATGGGGAGACAAACTCATTATCATCTTTTACTCCAAAAATGTCGGTGGAATTTTTCTTTCCCAAATTTCCTCAGCTGACAGTAGCCCTTCTCATGGCTGCTGAATCTCTAAGTAGACCAGATTTACCTGAGTAATAAAGATTCCAGCAGAGGTAATAAATGAGGGTATGTTGACAGGAAGAAAAGAAGAAAAACGTATACTTGCTTTAGCCAGAAACAGAACCTATGGAAGAGGAAAATTCTACCTGAATCACAAATGCTTCTAGTTTGAAAAATCCTGCATAATTTATAATATATTCAATATTTCTATTATTTTTTATGATTTTTATTAACATCGCATATATTTCCTTCCCATCATTCACATAAAGTCCAGGGTTCATTTCTCAGACTTTTTTACAGAAATGCAAACCAACTGATCCAAACAAAGTACAACTATTTTCAGTTACATTGAGTCTCCTCATATTTCTGGAATTCTGTCTGGGAAGGAAGAGAGTACCAGCTTGGATCCAGCTCATCAAAGTATTCATTCCCAAGTAAGGGACAAACCCCAAAACTGTGCCTGGTCCATGTATCCCTGCACCCAATGGCCTCCATGCTCCTATGGTACCTCTGAGACCTAATTACTAAGAATTCCTCTAAAGAACAAGTTCTATAATGTTCCCTCTAGGTTGCTTCCCCAAAAGACCTAGAAAATTGACTTGGCAGAATTGAAAAGCCAGAATGGCAGCCAAACCAACACAATCACATGTTTTGGTGTTGCTTTCATATTTCTGTGGGTAGCCAGAAGATCACATGTCCTCTAGTAAGTATCCCTGCCTCAAGCCAACACAAGTCCAGCTCCTACTGAGTCAAACTCTTTTCCTATTGGTCAAGCACTTCAGGTTTTCTTCCAAAGCATCTACTGGCCTTAAAAGTCTCAATGACCAAGGGAGAAATGATTGCTATTAGTTAAGATATACATTGATTGATGTGGTCCAGATGCTTTCAGGTCAACCCCTACTGAGATAATTAGGAAATTTTGCCTTTAGGAGTGAGAATGGGAAAAACACAAACTCTGTCATCTAACAACATAATTTGGGAGGTAGTTTTCCTTATTTGGGAAGTAATCTAATGCAGCTATTCTGAGGCTCAGTCTCAGAGTAAACTAGCAATATTTAGCAAAATTTAGTGTGTACAAATTGTGTACTCCATACATTCTATTTTTGTGCATATACCACAGAAAAATGGTTGCACAGATTCCATAATGACACACATATGGAACTGATCATTTTACTATTGCCTACAGATCCTAAAAGGCAGGGGAGATAAATAGATGCCAATGACTATTGGACTAGACTGATAAATACAGCATGAATATGCTATGTAGTTTCTATATACTGATTAGAAAAATAATGTAGTTTGTTAAAAAAAATACTGGTTATAAGCTGACTAAAAACTAGAATATGCCTGCCAGTCACAAGTGCCTACAAACAATCATAAGTCTATAGCGTTGTTTGCCATTAGCAACAGCAGAAGGAAGGTTGCCCTTACTCACATCTCTGGTGTGTTTCTATTTGGCAGAATTTAGTTTTTACTCAGAGCCCATACTGGGAGTCTGAGAAGTATAATTTAGAGCTCTGCAGACAGTTCTACAAGAATAAGGATGACATTGAGTTTTTCTCACCTACCTCCAATTTAAAGTGATTTTTGAATAGAAATTGGTTGCCAGTTCCAATTTCCATAAGGGTGTCTCCTGCGTTTTCTAAGATTCTTACAGTTTGTGGTTTTACTTTCAGGTCTTTGATCCATTTAGAGTTAATTTTTGTGTATGGTGATAGGTAGAGGTCCTGTCTCAATCTTCTGCATGTGATCAGTTTCCCAGCACCATTTACTGAATAGGTTCTCCTCTCCCCAGTGGTTGTTGTTGGAGGCTTTGTCCACACATATGTTTGTTGCAACTCTATTCACAATAACAAAAACATGGAACCAATCATGTTGCCCATTGAAGCTGGACTGGATTTTTTAAATGTGGTACATATACACAATGGAATATTATGCAGCCATAAAAAAGCACAAACATATGGACTTCACAGCAACTTGGATGGATGTAGGGTCAATCACACTTAGTGATCTATCACAGAGAACAGAGTACCATAGGTTTTCACCCATAAGCAGACCTTGTGTATTTATTATAATACTATAAGAAAAGGATTGGCAGTAGTGGGAAACTGTCAGGGGAGGGGGATGGGATTAGCAGTTGAGAGAAACTGCCAGGGGAGGGAGGGGCATACCTCATCACCAAGGATACCTGCATTAATTAATGTTTGTATACCTAACCCTGTTTGTACTCATCTTTATAATAAAAAAAGAATTTTTAAAAAATTTTCATGTGATTTTTAAAACAACTACTAAAAACAGACCATAAATGTTTTATAAACCATTCACACTAAACAGTCACTTCTTACTCTCTTCTCCCTGACCCTGGCAATCACAAATCTTTTTTCTAATACAACATGTGATCTTTTATATCTGACTAGTAGTTTACTTCTTTGATGATTGAATAATATTTCTGTGCATGAATATACTATATTTTGTCTCTCTATTCATCTGTTGGTGGAGATAGTGGTGATGGTTGTACAACATTGTGACAGTACTTCATGCCATTGAATTGTGTACTTTAAAATGGTTATAGTGGTAAATTTCACATTATGTGTATTTTTATCACAACTTAAAAAATACTCACCAAAGACACTATATTTTTTCAATGAAACATCCTTATTTACAAATTCAAAGTAAAGTAAAATGACATAGAGTAGACCCTTAGAAAGTGTGCTTCTGGGAGTGGAGAAAGAAATGGGCATGTGATAAACAGAAAATAATGAAAGATCCCTGCTCAGAGCAACCACGTTAATGCTTCCTGAACTAAGAAGCATAATTACCTTAGACCTAAGCATCTGAAAGCTAAGAAAACATATTAACTAATCAGGGACATGAGATTTCAAAAACACTACAGAAAAACAAAACATTGTATCCATGCAAAGCAGTCTAGTAAGAGGCATAAGAAAAAGATTTTTTCAAAATGCATTGCTGTTCATGGAAATGAAATCAACTATGCTAGGAATCCTCAGCACAAGATTAAATACGGGAATTATAATAGTTACAAGCCTTCTAAGATTATGTATAAAACAAAGTTAGGGTACTGTATCAGAAAAAAGGTTAAATATTAAGAGTAGTACAAACCTGTATGCACACACAAAAGAGTGAAAATAGAATTCTTAAACAAAGGCAGAGGACAAAAAGCTTTAAAGGATAGAGGAGTAATGATCTTATGTTTACCTACAATGTAGGCAGACTGTTATGCCCTAAAGTGATCTCCTTCCATGGCCAAAGATGTAGTAAAACGAAGAAATCTGGGAGTACTTATTCTGTTTTGTGCCTCTCTTTGTAAGACACAAAGAGTAAATGAAGGATCATCCAAGACTTGGCCCTTGCTGGGGACTCTCAAGAGGCATCGAAAAAGAAAAGCTCAAGTATCACACAGATTGTCTGGAGTAACTTGAGTACATTCAGCCTTCTGAGCTATTCCTGGTAAATGCAGCCAACACAATTTTGAGGTCTGCCGCTGGTGGGTACTTTGGTGTGGGGCCTCTTGTGGGAAGGAAGATTTTTCATGTGGAACAAGAGGACTTGAGAAGGTGTGACTATTATTACTTTCTACAGTATGCAAATCCCATGGAATGATTTCTTCATGTCTTAAATCATGGGGTTTTTTTTTATTTCTAGAATTTCCATTTGTTTTTTTACAGCTTTTTTCCTCCTCTTTTGACTATTTGTTTACTTTTTTTCAAGATCCTACTTCTTAGGTCCTTGTTTATATAGTCCCCCATCTCACTCAAATGAGCGGGGGTTACTCTTATGAACTATGTGTTTTTCTGGATTCTGTGCCTTTTTCTTTAACTATGCATCTTATGATTTTTAATACATGTGAAACACTGTGTATGAAAGAAC
The DNA here is from genome assembly GCF_000164805.1 of Carlito syrichta. Taxonomy (NCBI): domain Eukaryota; kingdom Metazoa; phylum Chordata; class Mammalia; order Primates; family Tarsiidae; genus Carlito; species Carlito syrichta. The sequence goes on from NW_006961067.1 coordinate 6,638, forward strand.
AGTAAAAATCAAAGGAAATAATATTTATTCCCAAATATGACCTTGCCCATTTTTCTATCAGACCTCTAGTGTGAAGCCTTGAGTCAACCTAATCTATACTTGAGCTGGTCTACATTTTGTTACATTTAAATTAGATTCAGTGTGACTCTAGTTTCAAATATTTGGGAGTGGGATTACAGCTGTTCCTTCATTTGACACTGAGATCCCAGCATCAGGAGACATTTAATTATACAGTACAATACAACTCAGAGATCAGTTTTTTGAACAATGGCAGGTATCTTTTTTTGTTTTTACAGTATGGCTGCTAACTTTTTGATTCATAGAAAAACTTTCTTTGTTATATATCTTTGCAGCAAGCTATCTTTAATACTCTCTCCATCCTGCTTTACTGCTTTTACACTTTAGGACTACTGTGGCATACAGGATGAAGTCCTGTTGTACCTCAGAAGAATATATTTCATGTCTACTACTTGTCCCCTCCAGCTTTTCAAGGGCTACTGAAGCAAACTCAGTGAGGACACTAAGTCCCTACTGGCTATGTTCTCTAGAATCCTGTCTAATCAAGTCATCAGCAGTTCAAAGATTTGCACTCAGGGAAAGCCCTTTGTGCCAGAAGTGAACTTTCAGCTCAGCTGCTCTGTCCCAGCCTTCAGTGGGCTTCTGCTCAGCATTTGGGGGGAAGATATCTGCCCTGAATTTGGTCAAGATGCCAGTGTGATCTCTGTTACAAATTTTTTGGTTTTCAGTACTTGTCAGGCTGCTGAATGGTACTCCAGGAAGACTCCATGCATCCAAGGGAGGGAATCATTTTCAGTCTGAGTCTAGTTCCAGGCCAAAATCCAATGTGTGATTGTCCAGGCCTCACTGTAGACAATCAAAATGCTTTACCAGGCATGCCTAATGAGGGAAAACTGCTCCCCCCACACCAGATTTGGTGAACAGTTAGAGTTTTGCAGCTTTGGAGATAGTTGCAGTTATATACTAAGGCCCCTCCTCCCCGGGGCCAGGTTCTAATGCATATCTGCACTCCTAGCCCAAGGGGCTCCATTGAGAGGCTCAGGTACCTCCATGGAGACGATCTTATCAGAGAGACTTGAAGACATTTTATCTACTCAATAATCAATACTCTTCTATTCCTAACCCATTCTCTCTCTCTCTCTCTCTCTCTCTCTGGCTCCTGGGTCTATAAAATGGCAGAAGTCTTTTGTGTAGGACTCCCTTGGCAGTGAGATACCCTCATTTTCATGGAAACATCTGACCCTTGCTTGGTGCCATTCCATGGAGACAAATAGAACATTGAAGGAGTAGGCACCCATTCTATTTAACCTCTTGCTTATACTATTATATCACATAGTACGTGAATAAAGTGTTGACTGTTCATTTCAGTTTGGCTTGTATCTTAACTGACCACCTTGACACCTAGCAGTTTTCCCTCCCCCCACCCTGTGTCTCTCTCTCTCTCTCTCCTTTGACACATCCCCCCTGCAATACCTCCACCATTTCTTATACTACTTTGAATTTGTTGATTCTTAAACTAGTTTGTTGGGGTTGCCATAAAAAAATCACAAACTAGGTGACTTAAATAACATAATTTATCTATATTCTCACAGCTCAGAAGGCTGGAAGTCTAAGATCAAGGGGCTGGCAGATTTGGCTTCTCCTGAGGCCTCTCTCTCCTTGGCTTGCAGGTGGTCATCTTCTTGCTGTGCCCTCAAATAGCCTTTTTAATTTGTATATAAAAGGCACATCTCTGGTGTCTCTCTCTGTATCCTAGGTCTACTTCTTATAAGTGTAGAGCCCACTTTAACATTCTTATTTAATTTCATTATCTCTTTACAGAACCTATCTCCAAATACAGTCACATTCCAAGCTGCTTAAGAGTTAAAACTTCAACATTTGAATTTTCAAAAACATAATTCAATCTGTAACACTGACTGTGGGAAAAAGTTGGTGGGCAGTTACTGACTAGATCTGTGACGGGCTTCTTGGGATTCTAACTCACCACAGTGACCAATATGTTGCCATTCCAAATTTGTGAAAGATTTAGATAACTTTACTTTACTCACATATTTTGTAGACTTCTGCTCCCACTAGTTCACAAGACTTGACAAAAGAAGAATAAAGTTGTCCAGGAATGCTGCATCTGTATATCCTAAAAATACATCATACAGTGGGAACTTTTGTGTGAGAAGAAGCCTCAGATGGAAATTAGAACTTGACCAAAATTTGTATTTTCTTCAACACAAAGTTCTGCCTTAAGATACTTTATAAGATTGCTCATAGTATTGTCAAGTAAAACCATCTCACAAAATTAGGCCTCAACAAGATCTTATGTTATAGAAATGGCTGATGGGTTTATTGTCTGGAACAAAGGAGAAATCAGAAGTAGGAATTCTGTCAAGGACATCACTGTTTCTAGAACTACTGCAGTTTTTTCTTAATCCACCTAGCTCTTGGTTTTGACCATTATGGTGAACTTGGATATTTCTCATCCTTTCATACTCAGCCCAAAACTACAAGAGAATGGACCTTGAAGGCCTGAGTGGGTCTTAGTCACCTACTCACCTACTTGTATTCACATAGTTCTCTGTGTTTTATGCTACATTATAATGAAATATGTTCACATGTCTGACTTCCATGCAGATTTCCATCTCCTCTACAGACATTCTCTCTCCCTTTCTCTCTCTCTCATTCAAGAACACAATACACAGTAATAATCTGAAAACACAGTGTTTCTCACGTCAGACATTGTCCTATGTATCTTTTACATGATTTTTTTCTCATATTATACTAAAGAGATAAGCACTATTATTCTAAATTTTAAAATGAAGAAACTAAGGCACAGAGTGGTTAAATAACTTGCCCCAAATCACAGTTATTAAATAGCGGAACTTATAGTAGAGCTAGAAAGTCTGATTCCAGACCCCACACTCAACCACTAACCTTACCCTGCCTCACAGAATCTCAGTAAATGTTTGTTCAACTCATCCAAACATTACGTAGCACAGATGAATTTTCACAAACATCTGGTATTGAAGGAAAAAGAGAGTCTTAAAGTCTCAGATTCTTAAAAGTTTTCTCAGGATATAGATAAATAAGAATGGACAAAGCTTAAAAGACAATACCAACAGCTTTGATATGCACAGAACACAAAATTCCATTTGACCACCAAAGCCCTCTCCAGGGCACAGTCTCTATAAGCACATAATGGAATGCTTGTGATTTAGGAATCAACTGCTCACTTACTATACGTTTCCATCTAAAATATCATAAGCTTCTAGATGCAAAGTCAATGAGTTTTTTCTTTTTTTTAAACTGCTGACATCAGCAATAGAAGGTTTGAGCACTAAGCCTGCCAAAATCCATCCCCAAAGTTGCTCTGAATAAGCAGTTAACATCATTAGAAGATATAACCACTGTTAGTACCTTTATTAAGGCAAAGGTTTTAATACAGTGCAGGATTATTTCAATATTTCTCATAAAATCTTTGACTATTAAAAGTGAAAGAAAAAAATAAGCCAACAGGGACTAGGAGGAAGTGATATTACTGAATTTCAATACCCAAGTGTTTGCAAAATGACCTCAGCATAAGGCAATAGGAAGGAACGAGTCCATTGTGTTCTGTGAGAACTGTGTTTAATGACAGAGACCGAACAGAATCTGATGACTAAGATTCATTTTGCAGATCTGTGTGAGAAAAAATTAATTTAAAAAATTCACACAAAAAACTTTACGACAGGTCCCTACGGTACTCACTGAAAGGTTGTGACAATGACAATGCTATGGTAATAGTAAATAAATAAAATAATTAGTGAGGCAGACTAAGCTTCAGAAGGACAGCAACCTGAGTGGCAGTCCCAAAGAATGTTTATACTTGACAACAAACTTAGGGCTATAGATTGGCACTGTTACATTCTGAAACAGCTTCTACACCACAGAAAAGCCTATCAGGAAATTAAAAT
>NW_006961068.1:0-1289 GCF_000164805.1 Carlito syrichta
CAAAACAATAATGGAGAGACTAAAAAGAATTGAGGAGACACAAGAAGAAACTAGAAAGGAGCTGATATCTGAGATAACAGTAATAAAGAATACTGTGAATGAAATAAATAACAAATTGATAAGCATGGAAAGCGGAATTGCCCAAGCAGAAGAAAGAATCTCAGAACTTGAGGACCAAAATATAGAAATAACCCAAACTCTTAAAAACACAGAAAATAAGCTAAAAAAGACAGAACAAAACCTTCAAGAGATGAGTGACTACCTCAAGAGGCCTAACCTAAGAATAGTCGGACTCCCTGAGGCAGAAAGAGAAACAGAGACCACATTGGAACAAACTTTCCATGAGATCATTCAAGAAAATTTCCCTTATCTAATCAGTGATACAAAAATTCAAACACAAGAGATTCAGAGAACCCCCGCAAGACAACAAATGAGAAGACCAACTCCTAGACACATAATAATTCGCCTAAAAGAAGTAGGCACAAACGAAAAAATCCTAAAGGCAGCAAGAGAAAAAGGCCAGATCACCCACCATGGAAGACCAATCAGAATAGCAGCAGATTTATCTGCAGAAACCCTGCAGGCTAGGAGAGCTTGGAGCCCTATCTTCAAAGTCCTAAAGGATAAACAATTTCAACCAAGAATAACCTACCCAGCCAAGCTAAGCTTCATCAGTGAGGGAGAATTAAAATCTTTCCCAGATATCCAATCCCCAAGAACTTATGCAGCCACAAAACCATCTCTACATGAAACACTTAAGAAAGTACTAAACACAGAAGAAAAGGAAAAAAAAGAACAACGTTCTGCACAAGAGTACAGAAAAAAGAATAAAATACACGTGAACCAACCCCAAAACCAAAAGAAAGACAAAAAAACCAGGTGGAAGAACAACAAATCTATAAGAACTCAATGATAGGGACGAACTCTCACATTTCAATAACTAGCCTGAACATGAATGGACTAAATGCACCACTAAAAAGATATACAATGGCAAAATGGATAAAATACCATCAGGCAACAATATACTGCCTTCAAGAGACCCATGAAAGGACATGCACAGACTCAAAGAAAGAGAATGGGAAACAAGTTTTCAGGCAAATAGAACACAAAAGAAAGGAGGAGTCGCATTCCTAATTACAGGCAAAATACCATTTAAGCTATCAAAAATTTAAAAAGAGGGCCACTACATAATGATAAAAGGTTCACTCCATCAACAAGAAATATCTATCCTAAACATATATACACCCAAGATAGGTGTGCCAACATTCATAAAGCAACTTCTAGGAAAA
>NW_006961069.1:0-471 GCF_000164805.1 Carlito syrichta
AACCATGTCTATCCATCCTTTATGGTATAGTTGTTACATGTAATATATAAGCATATGTAACACATTCCACAGGAAAATGGGATTTGCTTTTTAAGAAATAAGAAAATTTTTTTAAAAAAATTACTAGATATTTATCCATTTCTAGTCTCATTTCTCTTTGAAGATCTAAGTTTCCACCTGGTATCATTTCTTTTCAGACTGAATAATTCCTTTTGGGATTTGTTGGAGTGCAGGAATGAATTCTCATAATTTTCTTTGATCCAAAAATGTTCTTATTTCACTCTTATTCTTGAAGGTGATTTCCTTTGGATCTAGAGTTCTGAGTTGAAAGTCTTTTTTTAAAGGCATTTTTAAGATCTAGTGTCTTCTTGTCTCCATAGTTTCTGATGAGAAGTTAGTGGTGATTTTTTTTTGGCAGGGTTGGGATCTCACTCTGTTGCCCAGGTTGTAGTGGTGTCATGATCACAGCTC
>NW_006961070.1:0-897 GCF_000164805.1 Carlito syrichta
GTAATAGAATGGAAGGAAATGGAATGGAAAGGAATGGAAAGAAATGGAATGGAATGGAGAAGAATGGACTACAAAGGAAAGAATGGAAAGGGATGAATGAAATGGAGAGGATTGGAATGGAGAGGAGTGGAATGGAGAGGAATGGAATGGAATGGAAAGGAATGGAAAGTAATGGAATGGAATGGAATGAAATGGAGAGGAAAGAATGGAAAGGAATGAAATGAAATGGAAAGGAATGGAATGGAGAGGAATGTAATGGAGAGGAGTGGAATGGAGAGGAAAGAATGGAATGGAATGGAAAGGAAAGGAATCGAGAGAAATTGTATGGAATGGATAGGTATGAAATGGAGTAGAATGGAATAGAGAGGAATCGAAAGGAAAGGAGAGGAAGGAATGTAGTGGATTGGAATGGAATGAAGTGGAATGGAGAGGAATAGAATAGCATTGAGAAGAAAGGAATGGAATGGAATAGAAAGGAATGGAGTGGAATGGAAAGGAGATGAATGGAAGGAGAGGAACAAAATGTAGAGGAATGGAATGAAAAAGACTGGAGTGGAGAGGAATGGAATGGAGAGGAATGGAATGGAATGGAATGGAATGGAGAGGAATGAATGGAAAGGAATGAAATGAAATGGAGAGTAATGGAAGAAAGATTAATGAAATGGAAAGGAATGGAATGGCATAGAATGAAGAGGAAGGAAATGGAATGGAATGGAATGGAATGGAGAAGACGGAAATGGAATGGAATGAAGAGAAATGGAAAGAAGGGGATTCGAACAGCATGGAATGGAATGGAATGGAGAGGAAAGAGATGTTGTGGAATGGAATGGATTTGAATGAATTGGGATGGACAGGAAGGCAATGGAATGAAATGGAATTGAAAGGAATGGGATGGTT
>NW_006961071.1:0-512 GCF_000164805.1 Carlito syrichta
TGAGCACGATAAGTAGCCTGTCCTCTTCAAAAATGTAACAACAAAAATAAATGGTGAGACCGCTCTGGATAACTAAAGTGAAATTTATGAACCTACTTGACACTTGGAGAAGCAACATCAGCACTACAACATACACTCTCTCTCTCTCTCTCTCTCTCTCCACACACTCACTACATGCATCCAAACTTTTATCTGGGTCATATATTAGATAATATTATTGAATTAATGTTAATATTTAACTCTAATATTTGGATCATATTATGGTTTTATAAGATAATGTTCATAATAGCAGAAAATACATTCTGAAATCTTTAGGAGTGAAGTGGTTTTTTTCATTGACATTTACTAAAAAAAGACACAACGTGTGTGTAGGTGCATGTAGGAAAGGAACGTTGATTATTGAAGTTTGAAAAGTGTAGAAGTGCTCATTGTATTGTTTCAAATTTTCTGTAGGTTTGAAATTCTTCAAAGTAAATAATGGTGGAGAAAAATGTAAAACATGGAGGCTGTAA
>NW_006961072.1:0-380 GCF_000164805.1 Carlito syrichta
TGACCTCTTCACTTTAACTAGATTTCCTAAAGGTTCAAAGTAGCATTTTCCCTCAAATTTGAAAGGTTAGGCTATAAAGTCATTGTCATACCAAGCTGCAAAGCTTGGGGAATGTGCAAGAATAAACTGGAATTCTAATACTAAATATCAAGGAGAGAATGAACATGGGGGTTGCAACTATAATATCTGCCACAAACCTAATTTCTTTGTACTATTCTGGTTCAAAATTCTGGGATTGAAATGTTGATGTCCTGACTTTGTCTTGTAGTCAAAATGTAGAGTTTTATAACAACATAATAGCATTGACTCTAGCCTTTCTAAAGTGCCAAATATATTTTACTGAATGATGGTGTTTACTTCAGATATAAAAAAATCTAAAA
>NW_006961073.1:0-361 GCF_000164805.1 Carlito syrichta
AGAGGGTACATGACCGATTTTGTCAAGGCATCTGCTAATTGATAACCTTGATGCAGAGCTTCAGGGAGTTCTGAATGAAATCTAATATGACCTATGAATAATGGTTAGTTTCTAACAATTATTAGTTGCTGTAATTGGACAAGTAAATCAAGAATAGTCGTCTTATTAATAGGATTGGTGGCTAGTTTAATATGAGGAAACAGTCCTTTTATAGGCTTTGGTGGCTGGGATCGAGTCCCTGCCCTAAAACCTGGGTGAAGGAATGAGACTCCGACTCAAAGAAAAAAAGGGAAAAAGGAAAAAAAAGAAAAGCATACATTTGTGCATGGAGTTGGGATCATTGTGAACAGAAAGAAATTAT
>NW_006961074.1:0-340 GCF_000164805.1 Carlito syrichta
AAAGAAGAAAGAAAGAAAGAAAGAAAGAAAGAAAGAAAGAAAGAAAGAAAGGACTGAAATGAAACAATGTGAAGTTGACATACGGAAATCCATATTTTTTTCAAAACATTTTTATTATTTCAAAGTATTTTAAGTCTAGGGAATAAATGTCTTTAAGTTTTCCTCAAGCTTCTCTTCAGAAATAAGAAAAAATTAACATTCTTATCACAAATATTGGAAAAACCACTCCAGGCATTCTTGAGATATCATCATACACTTATAATAAAAATTACTCTTTTAGTGCCTAAGTTTTTAACCATCTCTTAGTTGAGTACCATAGAATTTTCTGCCACTGTCTCTA
>NW_006961075.1:0-308 GCF_000164805.1 Carlito syrichta
GTGTCTCCAAGTACATAGCTGAGGACAAAATCTACCCAGTCATTTTATTTTATTTTTTTTCTAATTAATGTTGACAACTTTGTAAAAATGTTAGCAATAAAGTAAGTGAAAAAAGCAAACCAATACTGGAAATATGCTTATTGTAATAAAATGCACGAATATAGATAAAGCATTGTCTAGATGATGGATAATTTTTAAGCTGAAAGCTGCTTCACTCACTGTGGTTAGCTCTAAAGAATCCTGATAGCTTGTCATTCAAGATGGCCCTTGAGAGCCATTCTGAATGCATATGATAACATGTTCTCAAA
>NW_006961076.1:0-358 GCF_000164805.1 Carlito syrichta
CCCAAAGGACATTACCTCCATTTTAATGAGTTTTCCAATGACTGGCACTGCTAAGTGATGTGTGTGGCTGTCAGTGGCCCACCTCAGTGATGGTTGTCCCAGTGAAAGGCCCTCCTCCAAAATGGGTGCTAATGTGATGGTCCTTCTCTGTTATGAGTGTCACATTGACTGGACCTTCTCTCTGCAACGAGTTCTGCAGTTACTGGCTTTCCTCTGTTATGGATGCCATCCTATCTGATTGGTGCCCCAGTGACTGGCCCTTTTCTGTGATGGCTGTCCCTGTGGGAGACTCTCTTCTGTGATATGGGCCTCAGTGACTGTCCCCCCTCCTTGTTTCATGTGTCATTGACTGGCCCTC
>NW_006961077.1:0-341 GCF_000164805.1 Carlito syrichta
TTTGTTCTTTTTTATGGCTGCATAGTATCCATCGTGTATATGTACCACATTTTTTAAATCCAGTCCTCTTTTGATGGACAGCATGGTTGCTTGCAGGTTCTTGCTATTGTGAATAATGCTGCAATGAAGATACGTGTGCAGGTATCTTTTTTATAGAGTGATTTGAGATCTTCAGGGTATATTCCCAGTAGTGGGATTGCGGAGTCATATGGGAGGTTGAAATTTCTAGTTTTTAGGAATCGCCACACTGCTTTCCACAGAGGTTGCAATAGATTACATTTCCACCAACAGTGTAGAAGTATTCCCTTTTTGCCACACCCTCTCCAGCAACTGTTATTTTT
>NW_006961078.1:0-1053 GCF_000164805.1 Carlito syrichta
CCAGCTCCGCGGCCAGCGGGGGGCCCAGCTCCGCGGTCGTCCCAGTCGCCGCGAGCCACACTCTGGGGTCCCGCAGCGCGGGAGTCCGAAGCACTCCGTGGGAGGCCGCGGCCCGGGAGGCGGAACCGCGTTGCGCCTCGGTGCTCGCAGGCAGGATTCTGAGGAAGGATCGCGTCAACCCAGCAGGTCACGCGGCCGGGACGCGACGCGCCGTCCTCACGCCAGGGCGCTGCAGCCCCGCAATGGCGAGGGACCCGGAGCCCCGCCCCCACAAGAGAGAGATTGACAGCAGGTACCATTCATTGTGCAGAGTAGGTGTCTGACACCCCGCAACAACTCCCACGTAACGTTAACACAGGGAAACACGCAAACGTGGTCAGAAAGAAAACATGCCAGAAAGCTCCACATACCTCCGCAGGGAAAAAGACACACATCTGGAGAATGCATTTGAAGTAGCAGTATACAGTTGCTGTCGTCAATGAAACATATCCAGTCAGTCAACTGGGATACATTTCAAAAATAAGTTAACTAACAATCAGCAACAGGATATTTTATCTAAGCACGTTTCAATAAAATAAGGGTCTGTGTTTTTATTTCGGTGTGGAAAAAAGTGGTTAAGGCTACAGCAACAAGAAGTTCTCTCTAATGACTGGCTATGGATTCAGGGCTCTGGTGTAAACTTTTGCTTCTTAATTTGTAATTTGAAAGAGGTAGGGTACAATTCAGGTGAAATATATTAATATTCATTTTACAGGAACCCTTGTTGTTCAGGCCTGTCCCCGAACGTCCCGGCACCCCAGGCACAAACCAACTACTGCAAGTCCTGGCCCTCCCCCTCCCCTGCATTTCCCAACTCTGAAAATCTTTTTTGTTGTCGTTATTATGATGCTTGTGCAAGGTCCACTTATGAGTGAGTACATGTGATACTCAGTTTCTGCTTCCGTGAAAGGTCACCCAGTAGGATAGACTCTAACTCCATCCAGGTTTCCGTGAACTTCGTGAGTTTGTTCTCGTTGTGACTGCATAATATGGCATTGTTCCTACGTACCACAT
>NW_006961079.1:0-779 GCF_000164805.1 Carlito syrichta
AACTAGTTGAAGCTATTACTGCTCTAGCACAAAGATTATTTGATGAGTGTGATAAAATGCTGAGTTTGATACCCATAGATTCTGATTCAATGTCTGGAGTAGAGCCCAGGAATCTGATTCGCATCAGAAACCTTCTCAATCACATTGCATTGTGGTTTTCATAAGAGCCCCAATGAAGAGTGGGTAATATGGTTTCCTGAGGCCTATCTGGGATGCACATCACTTACTTTTCTCAAAGAATGGGCTGCTAACTTCAAGATGGCATTTCTATACCTAGTGTTTCCCCTCCAGTCCCAGGGTGCGCTTGAGGCTCTCTGGATGTGGAACTGCACACTATATGATGGGCCTTGACCTCAAGATTTCATCTGTAGGAAAAGTGTTTCAGAGTCCAACGTATACCACACAGGCCAATCATGATGACCAACTTCCAAAGCCCCTAGTCAGCCCCATGCTGTTTTTTATGCAGCATGGAATTGCTAGTCATGGGAGGGTCTTGACTCACACTCTGGCCAAAGACTAGAGGTGATCTGGCACAAAAGGTTCTGTCATGCAAAGGCAAAAGTAATGAGCTAAATAATCAGATAGACTCCAAAGAGAATGTGAGGTGGCAGACGCAAGACCATTAACCAGTAGGTAGTAAGTGATCAAATCTCCTAAACAGAGAGAGCACACATGCTATCAGAGAAATTTTGGGGAACTGATGAGCAGAAGAGACCCAGGGTAAGTAACACCAAACCTAGAGCTGCCTAGCTCTAGATGGCTTCTCAGTCTTTGTCTAT
>NW_006961080.1:0-817 GCF_000164805.1 Carlito syrichta
CCTAGCTCCAGTCAGAATGGCAGTTATCAATAACTCAAAAAATAACAGTTGCTGGAGAGGGTGTGGTGAAAAGGTAACACTCTTACACTGTTGGTGGGAGTGTAAACTAGTACAACCTCTGTGGAATACAGTATGGTGATTCCTAAAAGCTCTAAATATTGACCTCCCATATGACCCCGCAATCCCCCTACTGGGAATATACCCTGAGGAACTCAAATCACTCTATAAAAAAGATACCTGCACACGTATGTTTATTGCAGCATTGTTCACAATAGTAAGAACCTGGAAGCAACCATGCTGTCCATCAAAAGAGAACTGGATTTAAAAAATGTGGTACATATACACAATGGAATACTACGCAGCCATAAAAAAGAACAAAATCATGAATTTTGCAGCAACCTGGATGGAACTAGAGTCTATAATACTGAGTGACCTCTCACAGAAACAAAGATCTGAGTATCACATGTTCTCACTTATATATTGGACCTTGAACATCCAATGTAATACTATAAGAAAATGACTGACAGTGGTGGGAAACTATGGGGCTGGGAGGGGAAGGGAGATGGGATTAATGGTATTAAATATTTGTCTGGGGGTGGGGGAGACATCTCTTATCAACAAGGTGCCTGAATGAAGCATATTTGTATACCTAACCCTTAACTGTACCCCACAATATCATAATAAAAAATATTGATTAAAAAAAAAAAGCCACTCCATGCACTAGTGGGGTTTGCAGAAATGGGTGATAATTATGATCTAATTATGGTCTTTATGGAATTTAAAGCCTCCACTCTTTATCTCTCTCTGTTGTTTTGGA
>NW_006961081.1:0-799 GCF_000164805.1 Carlito syrichta
CGGATTTCATTTCTAAAATAACCACCACCATCAAATGAGTAATTACTAGAAAAGAGGCAGCAAAAATTTTAGCAAAACAATTGGCTGTCAAAAATGCTAATAACACTTGTTAAGCTTTAATAAGAATGATAAAAAAGGCCAGCAATATGATAGATTATATCAGACAATGCTAAGGAAAATTATGATGACTAAAACCCTTCCTTCTTGCCACCCTTGCTGCACCTCTCTCTAAAGTTTTCCTTAAAAGTTAAGAATACTGAAATAAAGCCTGAACTTAGTCACAATTCTCTTTTCCTTATAGAAATGTAGAAAGCTCAAGTAATAATAAACAAATGTATATAAGTAAAGTATAAGTGATATAAGTAATATAAGTAATATATAAGCAATATATATAAGCTATGTATATAAAGAATATATAAGCAATATAAACAATATAAGTCATACATAAGTAATATGTAAATAATATAAGTAATATAAGTAAAGTAAATAATATAAGCAATATAAGCAGTATATATAGCAATATAAGCAATATAAATAATATATAAGTAATAAAAATATAAGTAATACATAAACAATATAAAAATAATTTATATAAGTAATAAACAAAAGAATGTCTCATTGCAGTCTTGCTTTAACTGTGGTCAAGTCAGACACATTAGCTGAGATTGATTAAGCAAGGTATAGCTAACTTACATGGCACACTGTCACCATTTACTGGGTCTACTCGACTAAAACTTTGAGTTCCATCTGCCAAAAGGCTTTCATTAAGCTAGAGAATGCCTATCTAAATTTCATAAAA
>NW_006961082.1:0-759 GCF_000164805.1 Carlito syrichta
AGGGTCTTGGTTTACAATTCCATAGGATCATTCTGGAGTGTTTCTATTGGAAGCCACGTGTCTGAGTTTCTAGGGAATGGGGAAACATCTCGTCGTACTTCTGAGAACGAAACAGGAATCTCGGACACTATGTCCCCAGAAAGCTTCTACTCATGTTACCAATGTGGAACAAGGAAAACAGTTTGGGTATGACCAGCACACGTCTGGCCAGTTGTTAATTTTTCCCTGGCTTAAGGTAGTTCTCATACCTAGAAGCCTACAGGAATTTTCTAAATGCTAATCAGGAATTTGGAGTCCCAGTCCCCACACTTTTCAGAACTAATTCCTGTGTATATACCACAAGTCTGTCATTACCGATTCCCAGGAAATTTCTGCTCAACTACTTAATTGTGACAGAGAATCTGGCCATCTGATAGCCTTTTTTTGCCAGAGGCTGTAAGGCCAGATTCCACAACCCAGGGAATCATCTCGCCATTTTTCGTGTTATTTCTGGCTTCAGGTTTACCTCCTAATCCAGAAACTACTGTTGGAATTTTAGATTGATATTCGTAACGTGGGATTAGGTGTGCCAAAATATTTAGGACGTATTCTTAAACGGGATCCAGCAATCTTGGATTCCAGGACCCTTCTGACCTTTGGGGCTTATGAATATTTGTATATAAGAGTTTGTACTTCCACATCGCCAGGTAACTTCAGGAAATCTTACTAAGAACAAAGAGAATCTGGGTTACAGTGTCGCCAATCCAACAATTCTACATG
>NW_006961083.1:0-7418 GCF_000164805.1 Carlito syrichta
AGATGGGCCTTTACAGGCCTCAAACCATGTAGCTATAGATGTTGGCTCCCAACACTTCCCCCTTTTTTATTAAAAACATATGTTAAACATCTTGGCTTCTTTTTTAGGTTGTTCTCGCTTCACCGTAGTTGTTACCCATCATCGGTTGATACTCCCTCCAGGAGGAGGATGCCTGTCTTAGGTTCATACCAGGTGGCTGGAATCATACCCATCACTGAATACCAAGAGCATAAAGACTTGACGGGACATAGGGAGAGTGAAGAATGGTGAGCAGATGACACAGATGACATAAAATATTAACCTTTATGACATAAGTGACCAGCTGATAGATGACATTATTTTTTTGTTTTATTAGTAAGAACTGCCAGATGAATATTATCAGAGTTACGCTGAACTGCTTTCCTTAAACGTTGGATGATGACTGGAAAGATAAACAGCAGAAAAAGAACAATAATATCAATAGCAATGATATTATAGATCAGATTCCAAAAGGAATTGGAAGCCACAAACTGAGAAAGGGAAGAAGTAAATCTAGATGCTAGTTGAGAAAATGAAACTGAGGAGAGACGTGCCTGAGAAATAGCAGTAACCTGACTATGCAACTGTTGAATGTTTAAAGAAGAATTAGAAGACTGCCAAACTCCCATAAGATGTTTCTGAACATCTGTCAAACTGACATTCTGACCATCATATGGCAAAGGTGTAACACAAATCCATTTATATTGAGCATGACAAGCTACAGACATCTGAACCTTAATGTGTTGTATTCGATTTCCTATATATACTAATGCTGATTCTAAAGCGTTCGACCTATCAATAATACCTTTATCTATCTGCTCTTGAGTAAATAAAGCTAAGCTAACATTTTGAGATAAATCATTCACATGATCAGCTGTATGCACTTCCTGTACTAAAGCAGTTGCAGAAGTGGCCACAGATCCTATAATAGAAATTAGTGCAGAAATTCCCAAGATTGATGCTGCAACAAACCTACAAGGCCTATTTAACTTTGCTGTGGCTCGTTCTAAAATATAAGTACCTGGAGAAGAATACCACAGTTCCGGTAGCTGAACAGGCACAAAAACGTAAGAAGGATGCTTTAACAGAAATACTTGATATGGGTTACCAATAATACAATTAGACAAAGTACAATTTTCACAATTAATTTCAAAATGACCAAAATTATATATTACCGAGTAAATAGAATGAGCATTAGCAGTTAGCAAAACATATGGGGAATCAACACAAGCCCGTAAAAAGGTTGTAAAACCGGAATGAGGACAATAAAGTGTTACAGGACCTGTAGCTGCAAACAATCAATAAAGCTGAGTCTGTAATGAATGATTAGAGGATAGAGAACTTAGAAACATGGGTGTAGCCCATTCATGCGGGTGCCTTCTAGCTGTGGCAAGTTTAGAGTCATTAAAACCCCAGTCACTAATATATAATTTTTCACCAGGTACAGGATAGTCCACCTTAGAGTTATAAGAACAGTCTCTCCATTTCGGGAAGCCAGCATATCGCCCTATGAGTGACCAATCCTTTTCCGTATCATCGATGGGGCAAGCAGGTACGCTGAGAGGTGATGAAGCTCTAGTCGCACGGCTAGGGGTTGTTCCTCCAGACATTAACACCTCCAGTCGCCAACCGTCCTTGATATTGTCCTGATAAGGGTTTTCTGTACTCAGAGACTTAAAGGTAGACATTAAGCAAGAAGGCTGGTAATTATTAAAAGCAGAATTATTAGAAAAACAAATAGGGAGGGAGTCGAAATGTCCTTCATAAGAAAAATTATGATTAGTAACAAGTTTGACTTGAGCACGAAATAAAGTAGGCTCTCCCCTTTTCCTGTAAGAAGACTTCCATTTTATCAGAGGTTTTATACTTTCTTCTGGATCTCAATGTCTAGTCATAGCTGAATAGCCTGAAGAGTACAAATTTAAATTATTAATAACAAATAAAGTGTAGGAGTACTATACTTAAACTCACCCACTTATAACTTAATTAATTTTTAAAGTTTGGTGAACTCTTTCAACTATGGCTTGACCTTGTGGATTGTAGGAAATTTCTGTGGAATGAGAAATATTAAATTAGGAGTAAAATTCCTGGAAATATTTAGATGTATATGGAGGACCGTTGTTGGTTTTCAGTTGCTCTGGCATACCTAGCTGTGAAAAGCAAAAGAATAAATGTTGTACCACTTCCTTGTAGGCTTCTTCCCAGTTTTTGCTGAAGCTAAAATAACATGAAAAAAATGTATCTACAGTCATATGCAAATAAGACAATTTTCCAAAGCTGGGAAACGAGTTACATCCCATTTGTCATAGTATGTTAGGTCTCAGGCCTGGAGAGTTGACTCCTCCTGGAGCTGGAACAAAAGTTTTTGAATTCTCAGAGAGTCAACTGAATGTAAATTTTTTACAGTCCTCTGGGCTTAAAGGTATAGTAAAGAAACAATTCTGTAAATCAATAACTATAATATTAAAGTTAACAGGTATAGCAATCCAGGCTGTAACATTCCATGGCTCCCATAGTAGTGTTAATAGCTCTTAAATCCTGTAGAAGACTCCATATACCAGATTTTTTCTTAATTTCAAAACTTAGGAGTGTTTTCAGGGCTAGTGATTGCCATTCAGGGGGGCTAGTAGATGTCTCTATATGACCAGCCTTTAATTGTTGTAAAACTAGTTTTTTGACTGCCTTAACTTTTCTAAGGGCATGGGCTATTGTTCCAACCAAACCGGTTTTTTCAGCTTTCCAGGTAATAGTGTCTTGGGAACAATGGATTTAATACCAGCTTAATTTGTCTTTTCATTAACTTTGACAGGTTCCTGCATTATCTGTCATCTTTGCCAAGTCCCTTAAAGAGATCATAGCCCATCTACAGTATTTGTGCTGAAGCTTTATCATTAGGGCTATATAAATGCATGTTTATTTGAGCAAGTATATCTCTTCCCCATAATGTAAAGGTGATAGATGGAATAACGTATGGGAAAAAAGTTTTTGAAGTCTCATTTGTCTAATTTAAAATTTTTAGAGCTATTGGCTACTGAGGGTACTCGGCCAATGCCTATGAGTCCTAAAGGAGCTTTTTGAGTAAACTAAG
The DNA here is from genome assembly GCF_000164805.1 of Carlito syrichta. NCBI lineage: Eukaryota > Metazoa > Chordata > Mammalia > Primates > Tarsiidae > Carlito > Carlito syrichta. Next base: position 3,107 of record NW_006961083.1, read on the forward strand.
AAGCAGGTCAATTTTCCCGGCAATACAGGAAACATCGGCTCCAGTGTCCAATAAGTCTTTAATCTTAACACGTTGTATATATAGAGGTTTAGGTTTAGTAACCTCCTGAGACAAAAAAACAACATCGCTAGAGTCAAATTCAGAGTTACCTCTAGGTAGGTTAGCTAATTTTACCTGTTTTATGATAAGGCAGGAGCAGCAACTGGGCTATTTTCTGACCTTTGTTAACTGCACAGTTTGTTAGGGGAGAAACAAGCACCTGGATTTCCCCTGTGTAATCCGAATCCACCACTCCAGGAATAATGGAAATTCCTTGTAAAGACAAGGAACATCTGCCTAATATTACACCCACTACTCCTTCTGGGAGAGGGCCCTTCTCCCACAGGAATTGGTGTTACTGGAATGTTCAGAGTTAATATTGTTGTGGTGGAGGAACACAAGTTCAGTCTGGTACTCCCAGGGGTGGCTCGTTTTTGATTTAAAGGATTAGCATTTTTATGAAATTTAGATAGGCATTCTCTAGCTTAATGAAAGCCTTTTTGGCAGATGGAACTCAAAGTTTTTAGTCGAGTAGACCCAGTAAATGGTGACAGTGTGCCATGAAAGTTAGCTATACCTTGCTTAATCAATCTCAGCTAATGTGTCTGACTTGACCACAGTTAAAGCAAGACTGCAATGAGATATTCTTTTGTTTATTACTTATATAAATTATTTTTATATTGTTTATGTATTACTTATATTTTTATTACTTATATATTATTTATATTGCTTATATTGCTATATATACTGCTTATATTGCTTATATTATTTACTTTACTTATATTACTTATATTATTTACATATTACTTATGTATGACTTATATTGTTTATATTGCTTATATATTCTTTATATACATAGCTTATATTGCTTATATATATTGCTTATATATTACTTATATTACTTATATCACTTATACTTTACTTATATACATTTGTTTATTATTACTTGAGCTTTCTACATTTCTATAAGGAAAAGAGAAGTGTGACTAAGTTCAGGCTTTATTTCAGTATTCTTAACTTTTAAGGAAAACTTTAGAGAGAGGTGCAGCAAGGGTGGCAAGAAGGAAGGGTTTTAATCATCATAATTTTCATTAGCATTGTCTGATATAATCTATTATATTGCTGGTCTTTTTTTATCAGTCTTATTAAAGCTTAACAAGTGTTATTAGCATTTTTGACAGCCAATTGTTTTGCTAAAATTTTTGCTGCCTCTTTTCTAGTAATTACTCATTTGATGGTGGTGGTTATTTTAGAAATGAAATCCTCATAATTTTTATCAGCCATTTGCTTTATCTTAGACAACGAAAGAGTTTAAGTGGAATTAGCAGGCAACTTTCTGTACAAAATCCAGAAAAGAATTTACTTTATCTTTGCTTACCTTAACACCTTTATGTTTTAATGCTTTAGACATGATTCAAATATAAGCTTGCCTTTCTTTGGAGCCGCAGTTCCCCATAGCTGTAAAAACACCAATATACTCAATATGCAGTAATATCTCTACAAAAACTTAATCGCTCTTTACGGTGATAACAAGTTGCACAGTCCGTCAGCGACACTATACAACCTATCAGCTTGCCTATCAACCCGCGCACTCCGGGGGGGTGGCTGCAGCACCCTAAGGCAAGGTCCGTCCTGAAACGAGATGAATGAACAAACGGGGAACATATATATATAATTACCAGAGTCAGGTTCTGGGTTCGGGCGCCAAAGCTGTCGGAGTACCAGCTCCGATCTAGTTGGGAGGGTTAGGACCCTCACCAGAGAGTCAAGATGGAGAGAAGAGACCACTCGTAGGCAGTTCTTCTGGGATCTGTCTGATCAGGACTGAGTCCAAATTTTTTTCAGACTCCTTCCAACTTATATACCATTTTTTATACCTTCCAGCAGTGTGATAATTACTTGCTGGAGGCGTACAAATTCCATGATGTATATTGCGCTTTACAAACTATGCATCACAAGACCATCACGAGACTTGCAAGTTCCAAGCAAACAATTCGAGCTCCATGATGCCTGACGTGCTTCACAAAAATAACATCAAGGTCATAGGTGCACAATTTCAGTACAGTTCGTTCAAAGTGTCTTCCATAGTGTTCAATAAATCATTCATATTATACTCTTTTATCTAAACCCTGATTAATACAAAAACTTTCTAAGTTAACCCTAGGTTCAATCCAAGTTCACTGACTCCTAATATTTTTTAATGATTGATATTATCAGCTTAACACTTTACTATAATCTATAAGTTTACTTAAATGACTTAATTTTTATTTATTCCATTAACCTCTTATGATTCAACATAGTGCCCTGCAATTCTATAACAATTAATTCAAAACTTATTCCTTACCATGACTTATATGAGTTTCATAAATCTATACTTTAATTTTTATATGATCTAGTGATTGAATTTTAATACTATGCTATATCTTATTAAGCTAATACCTTATCATTAAATTTTATAATTATCATTGACGTATGATTTTCAAAATCATAACACTAAAATTCTTTCTATTTTAATAAAAGTAAGACTTTAAACCAAAACTTAAATATTTTTTCCTAGTATATTAATACATGGCTATGGGCAAAATTTCCTATTGTCATATTAGAAGCATAAACAACACCGTTGGGAAAATTTCCGTATACTAATCAAAGAATCTTAAAATTGGCCTACAGGAACAGGGACTAAAGTCATAATCTGAGATAAGGAAACTTAAAAGCTTAAACAAAACTTAAAAGTTTTCTATGAATGCTTATTACTGTTTAAATCTTTCCGATGGAAATTGTATCATCTTAAATGTATGTTTTATCCAAACAAATCTATTCTAAAAATCAAATAGTAGCTGTCACACTCTTGGATAATGGACTGCACGGTTACCATGACAATAGCCACGGGCTGAAGCAGAGTTTCGGCATGTAAAGAAACTAGAAAAACGTCCTGCCTGGCTAGAGGCAGGGCAATAAAACTATTATGGTAATTTAGTTTCTAATCTTAATCCTAGGAGAAACTGCCTTTGTGAACAAGGGCTGACTAACCAGTCTACCATTAAATAGAAGTTTAAAAATATCTAGAAAGAAGTACAGTTTAGAAGGGACAAGGTCATATAAAATAATTCTGCTGTTCAACTTTCCATCAGGTGTATAGAGATTTACTTATAAGTTTTACTGCCATGTATGCACACCGGTCACTAATCACACTCCAATATCATAGTTATAACTGATATCCTATGTCAGAGGCGATCTTCCAGATGGGCCTTTACAGGCCTCAGCCATGTAGCTATAGATGTTGACTCCCAACACCAGAATGTTGCTGGAGTGCTGAAATGACTGATTCATAATACCCACAAGCCAAATATCTCTGAAACATGAGACGAGCTCGAAGACTTGATACTTGTTTATACAGCAGCAAGACACCCTGAGAATTTTTCGGATTCTGGACTTGTGTATCACAGATTCCTTATTCGTCTTTACCGCGGGGCCGTGTAATGTCCTGTATATGAGGACTCCCTTTCCCCAGAATCCTGTTTGGAAACCCTGATTCTTGTTTTGCTATTAGCAAGATGTCATGTAGATATTGTGATGGAGGAAACGTGTAAAAGAGGTTTCTTAGTCCTCCTTAGCTAGAGATCATATAGATTCTGCATATGAGGACTGCTATTATCTATGTTCTAGCTTCTAAACACTGATTCTTTCTTAGGCCACAGCAGATGACCTGTTGATTTTAAGGACTGAGGACTGCTATAACCCAGATTGTTTTTCTTCCTTGGCAAGGGGCTGTGCATTTTTCTGTATATTAGGACTCTCATTAGATACATCCTGCTTCGAAACTCTGATTCTTTTAGAACTTTCCACGGTGCTCTGTATATTTTTGGGATTGAGTGCTCGTGTAACCCAGATTCCTTAATCTTTCTTACCAAAAGTTCTTGTAGTTGTCTGTAAATAAGGACTCCATTTTCCAGATTCATGCTCGAAAGCATCATGATTCGTGTTTAGCCCATAGCAAGATGACCTTAAGCTTTTTTGGGATTTAAACCCGAGTAACACAGATTCCTTATTCTTACTTAGCAATAGGCAGTGAAGTTTCGTTTATGTGAGGACTCCCATTACCCAGATTCCTACTGCAAAATCTGATTCGTGGTTACCACTTAGGAAGACGCCCTGTAGTTTTGGGACTGAGGACTCATATAAGGAAGGTTCCTTATACTTCCTTACAAATATGTCGGGTAGTTTCCTGTATATGACGACTTCCATTACCAGCTTCTTGCTTCACCCTGCAGGA
>NW_006961084.1:0-2417 GCF_000164805.1 Carlito syrichta
TCAAAGGCAACTTGGCAATCTCTGTTTTTTTTTTTTTTTTTGTTAAAGTGTTGTACTTACTCCCAAGTACATAATATATAAATAATTAAATTGTAAAATAGTGTGGTGTTAGACTCAGTAGTTTATACTGCAAACTGTTGGAATGGGTTGATACATCTGGCATCTGTTGGCAGCAAATGAAAAATTCTGGTTAGGTTTTTCTTTTTTTTCTTGCTATGTTTTTAAGAAATTACGATATCTGCTTTTGCAATCTCTGATCTAGAGTGAAGCTACACAGATAACGTGAAGCCTTTAGAAGTTTGGCATCAACGTAGGTTTGATGACTTTCTCACTCTCTGATCAATGCTCTGATTACCACTGAACAACTTGTCTGTGTGACAGGAAGAGAAAAACTATGTTTTAAATTGCTTGTTATTAAAACTGCTTCCTTTTGGGAATCCCATTAAATAATCATAATCCTCTAGCATCTAGGGTAAAAACATATTTCTTATTGGGCTATTTTCTCTCCTCATAACTTCCATAGGGAGAAGGATCACTTTTTGCATTTTTACAAAGTTGAACTGCAAATTTGTTTGGACTTTCAAATATTTTGATCCCTGAAAAAATCTAATGCATTGTCTTAAATACTATGTTTTTACTTAAGTTAATTAGGAGAGTGAATATTCTGCAGTTAAATGGTATGGTTTTAGAAATAATGGAGACTTAAACCTATCTTAATTTTTTATGATATTTTTTCCTCTATTGACCAAAATTCGGTGCTTCTGCTTAAGCCTAATAATCTCTATGGCCAGTGAAGTTTACTTCTGTCAAGTAAACTCCTGAACAGGTTTTTGACTTTGCCGGACTTTCATCAACTTTATTATCTGAACTGAATGAAATACTACAAAATATACTGCTATTTTTTAAAAAGAGTGTTCTAACATACATGACTGTGTTTTCTTTTTAATTGGGAACATCTAAGTTTTTCTTACAGTTTTATTCAAAGGCAATTTGTCAATCTCCTTTATGTGAAAGTGTTTTACTTACTTCCAAATACATAAATGAAAAAAAATTTGATGTAAAAATCAATGTTATACTAGTTATACTTCAAACTGTTCAAATTAATGGATCTAAATGCCATCTGTAGACAGAGAATTAAGGAAAAACCTGGTAAATTTACTTTTTACCCTTCTATTCTTTAAAGAAATCTTGATTACTGCTTTGCTAGACTCACACATAGAGTGAAACTGCACAGATAACGTGGAATCCTTTAGCAAGCTAGCATCAACATAGGTTTGTAGGTGATTTGGCTGATCTCTAATGAATGCACTGATTACCATTGAACAAAACATCACTGGGAAAGAAAAAGAAAAACTGCATTGTAACTTTTATGTTGCTAAAAGTGCTTCCTTTTGTGAATCCTATGAAATAATCATAAAATTTTAGCACCTAGGATAAAGCCATGTTTCTATAAGAAACTGTGTTCTATCCTCATAGCTTCAATTGGGAGACGGTCTTTCTTTTTTTAGTATTACAAAATTGTCCTGGCAACATTATTTGTATATAATATATTTCAATCGCCAAAGCAATGCAATATAGTCTTGAATACTATGGTCTTGCTTGAATAAATATCAGGAGTAAATTTATCTAGAGCCTTAACTGCAATGAGAGTTAGGGGCACGTGTTTTTTACTTTTCATGTAGTTATGAGCCTATCTTCACTCTTTCTGACCTATTTACCACTGGTCTAGACCCAGACCTCTGAGGTAATGAGGAAATATTCTTCAATTAAGTCCAAAATTATGTGGAATTCAAATGTTTCTCCTTAAGCTTAATGATTTCTATTTACTAGTGAGGTATTTTCTGGCAAGGGAATTTCACAGCAGGTTTTTAACTTTGTTTGAGTCCTATTACCCTTTGTTCTCTGGACCAAAACAAATGATTGCACCACATTGTGTTACTTATTAACCAAGTGTCTTCCAACATTCAAATTTGAGTTTCCTCTTTAACAAAACTAGGATAATCTAAGGATTTCTTTTAATGTCCTTCAAAGATAATTTGGCAATCAACTTTATTTTTGAAAGTGTTTTGCTTACTTCTAAATGAGGTAAATAGATAGTTAAAAAATAAATAATTAAACAGTGCAGTGTTAGACTCAGTATGTTGTACTGTACACTGTTTGAAAGGATGAATCTATGTGCCATTTATTGGCTGCAAATGAAAGAAAAATCTGGTTAGTTTATTTCATTTTGTTCTCACTATGTTTTAAAGAAGTCCTGCTATCTACTTTGGCAACCTCTTACATAGAGTGAAGCTACACAGATAATTTAGAAACCTGTAGCTGCTTAACATCAAGTAGGATTGTGGGGGAATTTGTCTCTCTCTGATGAAAGCACTGACTACTATTGGACAACACGTCTCTGAGATAGGAAGAGAAAA
>NW_006961085.1:0-4144 GCF_000164805.1 Carlito syrichta
AAAACCATGTTCCTACCATACTTCATAGTTATTTTTTAAAAAAACTAGTAGTATAAGTTTGATGGTTTATACTGGAGAGTATGAATTTTATTAGTTTGCTCATCAGAAAACATGATGGCTCATTTGTCTAGGTATGACACTGCAGTTAAAATTCAAAATGCTACTGGGAGTCAAGAAAAAGAAATTGCTGAAGACATTTCATAATCCTTAACTAGACACTTCCACTAATGAACAGCAGATGGGGCTACAAAAAAATCACCAGATTAAAAACATAAGGAGGAAAGGAACCTTTTAACCTAAAAACGAATTCATTCAGAACAATCTCAAAGCATAAATAAGGCTCTTCTTAGTGGTTTGGGATGTCAGTGGGTCTGTTTTCCTGCTAGAGTTTGGCATACTATCCCTGATGTGCTCATGAGGAAATTGACATAATTTTTTTTTAGCACAGATTTTTCAGTACTTCTCATCTTGTGTTCCTCTAAGCATGTGACAATACAATTTGCTAGAAGACAAAATAATCATCTATAGTTAATTTAATCACAGCAACCTCAACCCAGCAGTGTCTCAGAACTAGGACAAAACATATCCTATTCCTGTGTGTACACACACCACCCGTATGTTCATGCACACAGGTTCTTTTAGCTAGCTATTTTTCATTAGATTCAATAGCCTGTACCAACACAGTCTGAAGAAATCCATGTATCAAGCCGCAAGCCACGCACTTGTGTGAAAATGAGGCACAAATACAAAGGACAGAGTGGAGTAAGTGTCAAGTTGAGTCAAGTAAGTGTCTTGTTGAAAAAGTGCACAGACCAAACCAGAAAAGCAACTTCTCCCACTTGACGAGCAAGTCAAGAAAACAGTCCCTGGGATTTCCTTGTGGGAGTAGGAGTGAGCCTGCCGAGAGTGGCCGTTGCAGCCTGTAGTGCCTTCAGAGGCTCACTTGGTTCTGGGCATTCTCTCAGTCACCAGCTGGGTATGTCTGGGGAGAGAGCTGAACAAGGAGCAGATGGACAAATGCCACTTCTGGACAAATTCAGTCCACACGTGTGTCAGCAACCTGAAAGCTGCCAGATCCGCCTGTGCATTTGGGGCCACCATTAACCCATCTCAAGAAGGAGGATGATCCTGCCTCTGACCAGGAGGAGACGGGCTGCCAAATGAGGGCTGCGATTTTATGCTTGTGGTATAGATTGGAGAAATTAACAAGTATAAATTGTTTCAAAATCAGCTTAAATCTGCATTTTATGTGTGCAAGTTTTCAGCTGTAATGGAATTATGATGTCAGCAAAGGGAGAGAAGTCTGCAGCTGCACAGGGCTATGGAAGTAGCAGGCAGCTGTTAAAATAGAGAGCTAATGGTGATTAATTCTTACTATGTGTTTGAAGATTGCACAAGGAGTTCAAGACCCAAACCTTCCCACGGAGTGTGAAGAGAAGGAGAAGAGCGGCCTGTACTGTCACACTCACTAGCCCAATCATCTCATTGTTCAGTTTTTAATTCATTCAACATGTTTACCTAGCCCAATACTCTGCATACCTGATAGGTCACACTTAAATAGCCTAGTACAGTGTGATGGTTTTATTTTTTCCAGTGTAACCACGACCCAGGGCGGGTGTCCAACCCCTCTATTGCCGTCAGTTTGGGTGAGTGCAACACACTCCCAGGGTTTCCAGTGTCCCAGGCTGGGCTCACAGGTATCTCCCTGAGATGGCTTCTCTTCCCAGTCGGTATCCAGATATGTGTGTAGAAACTAAAACGTTGAAACACGCCCTTGGAAAACTTTTGAAAAATCATTTTAACTTTTATCTCCAACCTTGTGTATATCTAGGGTCAGGTACCATGCTCGGTAAGATAGATTTATTTCTGAGATTTTATGTCACTTGGATTTCCAGAGAACATGGTCTGAGTCTCTATCTTTTCAAACAAAATTGAGTACTATATTCTCAAGGAAGAAAATTAAAATAAAAACAACTGTGATGTCATAAAATAAGAAAATTGCCTAAAATTTAGCTAAAAGGATGTTTAAAGTAAGAGGATAATTTTACAGTAAAAGTAATCAAAATAAAAGAAAAAATCTTGCTAACTTGTATGCAAAATACATACAAAGCATTATATGATGTAAATTGAATTTCAGAAGTAAGTAGCCCCAAGGTTAGGACACTTGGATCTTCTAGGTCAGCAATTAACTCACTAGAAAGCCAAGGAAAAGGCAGTTTTTTAATTTGTAAAATCTCTTTGTCACTCTATCACTGAGGGTACTTCCAGTGTGAAAGTGCTGTGACCTCACAGAAAGAGTAGCAATCTGGCAATGATCTAACCAGGACTCTGAGTCACCAGGTCCCAGCAAATGGCCCTCCATCCTAGACAGCAGGACTTTATACTCTTTGGGTAGCATTTTTGGAATGTGTATGTTGACCTGCTAAATTTAGAATGGGAGGCAACACAACAGAGGCAGTAACTCCAAATCCAGGAGTCATTGAAACAAGGCTGAGAATCTATTCGAATGTAGCATGAAATCATGAACATTCAATGACAGAAGTCACCAGGTATCGTATATTGAATTTGTTCTCTGACACCATCTATTATTTCTGTCTTTCAGCATGCACATTTCCAGCATAACGATGCATTCCTCCACACAGGTTGGAGGCAGACAGGCTGACATATAAATGAGGCAGAATAATGCCCGTGACATTTTGTGCATGACCTTCTGGCTTGGACACAAGTCCTGGGGTTTTAGGGATGGAAACAAAGAGCACTTGTATCCCTGCTTCCTATCTCTGGGAAGATCATGTTACTCGTCTTCACTACCCTCTTTCTTTATTCAAAGAGAGAGAGAGAAAGAGGAGAATTACAGAGTTCAAACCAGAAAAAGAAGTTGAAAGCCCCCTAAGAATACTTATGCTCTGCAGGGGAAAGAGTGGGAGCCAGGGTGGAGGATTTGGTTTCAGGGCAGTTGACAGAGCTGATCCCTAATCCATCAGATGCTCGCAGAATTCACAGGGTTCTGTGACCATGGGTCCATTCCTTCCCAATTTTCCTGTAAAAATGTTTCGAGCCCACCTAATTTTCTAAACGGCATTACCTTGATAACTTCATTATTATATTGGCAGTAGTTAACCTCAGGTTCTTTTATTTTAAAATGAAACAAGAGCAGTGATCACTTTTCCATCTCTTCCTTCTTCCTTCCCTCAATAAAGGCTTTAACGACTATCTAAACTGGATCTGAAGAGCATTCATCTCATAACAGTGAGCCTGCTGCATGCCTTTCACTTGAAGGTTGCAACTTGGCCAAAGTTAATCAGGGGGGAAAATAACAGCCTGAGATATACTTAACCTTCAGCTTAACTAGTACAGTACCTTGGTCTTTGGGAGAGCAAGGGCTTTGGTGGGTGATATTGAGGCAGCCTTGGAGAATGTCCTCAGGACAACCTCCCAAGGGCTTCCCAAGGGTTCCCAGTCCTCCAGCTGGCTGGAAACTCATGCAGTCCACACGTGGGGGCTTCCCTGTGCATTGCAAGCTGGAGTCTAACAGGCTTCAATTCGGCCCAGTGTCAGGGTCCAGCTGAGCAGCGGTCACAGCTGCTGTTCTCCACAAGTCTAACAGCCAAAGGTAGGGGGTCCTGGAAGTGTTCCAGGAACTGCCTGAGAGGTTAGAGGAAGGGGGAGTCTGTGGAGTTAGAAGGGGGGAGTGCAGAAGGAGGCTGTAACGGGATGGCAGGATGCCTGGGATTCATGGGGCATGAAGACAGGGAGGCGGGGTAGGGACAGTGAAGGATTGTGGGGAAGCTGTGACCAGGCTGCAGACACAAGGAGCAAACTGGGATTCATCACAGAGCACAGCCCAGAAAGATAGGTCAGATGGAATGGATTTGGCGCTGAAGGACGCTTTCCAATCTGGTTGCAGAGCGCCAACAAAAATCTAGCAATGCATTTCAAATAATACATTGCAAAATGCTGATTGCATTCCAAGGAAAACGTACCTTTCTTTGCACTAAGGCGAGTGTTTTAATAATTTTCACTCTTTATCTTAGAAGGTCTACAAATAGGGGCATGTGGAATTGACCAAGATGAAGACACTGAACAGCATTTGAATGTAAGATGTTTTACAAAAACTGTTTACATGTATGACTTTCATGATAGT
>NW_006961086.1:0-559 GCF_000164805.1 Carlito syrichta
GCTAGATATTTAGGAAGCTAGTTAATTATTTCAGCTACTAAAGTCACCAGGTATGCTATGTAGCTAGCTAGTTAAATCAGCTAGTTTTGCCAGCTGGCTAGCTAGTAGACTCAGCTAATTTAGTCAGCTGTCTAGCCACCTGCCTAACTGGGTAGCTAGCTAGTTAAGTCAGCTAGTTAACCAGCTGACTTAACTAGCTAGCTAGCTGACATAACTAGCATACTTAAACCAGCTGTCTAGCTAGTTAAGTCACCTAGTTAAGTCACCATGCTAACCAGCGGGTTAGCTAGGAAGGTAGGTAAGTAAGTCAGCTGGCAATCCAGCGGGATATGGAGGTATCTAGCTAGTTAAGTCAGCTGACTAGCCACCTGTCTATCTATTGATGTCAGCTAATTAAGTCAGCTGGCTACCCAGCTAGATGAGTGTGCTGGCCAGTAAGCTGGCTAGCTGGTTAAGTCAGCTAGTTAGTTCTAGGGGCTAACCAACTTGTTAGCTAAGTAACTAGCTAGTTAAGTCAGCTAGCTAGCCAGTTGGGCCTGCTAGTTAAGTCAGCGAGCTA
>NW_006961087.1:0-665 GCF_000164805.1 Carlito syrichta
GGATATGGCTTCATGAATTTTAAACATGGTGAGAAATTGCTGTATTACAACTTTAGTCAAACAATAGTTTCCTGCTATTAGCAGTGACAGATTAAAGCTAGCTTTTTAATAATACACATGTCATTTCTTAGTAGTTAATATCTGTATGTTTAGTGAATTGTCTTACTGCATTTTCTCAAATGTAATTTTAAAAAGAAAAAATATATAAGTTAACATTTCAATTTTATTGAACTCTCAAGCAGGTTCAACCTGTGTCCAGCAAAATATGGCAGTGTTATTCACAGAGCTATTCTCAGTAGGCTGTTTGTCTTCTTCTTTCTGGCATAGAATAGATATAATTTAAAAATATACATTACTCAAATAGAACCTGAAATGACCAAAAATGTGAGTGGTATAAATACCATCAAAATAAATTAAATGACAGGTTTTTAAAGAATGAATCAAAACTACAAAACCCAATTATATTTTTCTATAAATTTCCTATTTTAAATATTAAAAGCACAGATAGGTTAAAAGTAACCAGCAGGGTAAAATTATACCAGGCTAATACTACTCTAAGAAAGTTAGACTAGCTGTCTTAGTTTCAGATAAAGTAGACTTCAGAACATTACCATGGATAATGAGGAACATTACATCATCATTCTCACATAATGGATCTTTTTGGA
>NW_006961088.1:0-3688 GCF_000164805.1 Carlito syrichta
TCAGCCAGCGGGAGAAGCACCCTTCTTGCGCCACATGCGCACCCGTGTGTGTGTACGTGTGTGTGTGTGTACGTGTGTTCACGTACGTACGTATTTACTGAAGTGTCAGCCAGCAGGAGAAGCACCGAGATAGGAGGATGCGGTGGCTGCAGTTTCTGCTTTAAGTGTGTCTGTCTTCGGGGGTTAGTGAGGATGATAGAGAAGCGTGTGAAGCTAGAAAGGGTGTTGGTGCTGGTCGGCGGTGACACGTGTGTGCATTGTTGAGGAAGGAGGAGGCAAGGGTAGAGGGTAAGAGGGTGATAGACAAGAGTGGTGAGGGAAGTGGTGCCCTCAGTGTCTCTGCTGCGATGTAATTTGCACGTCTTCCCCCGCCCCCGACATTTCATCCGCCCCTTTTTACATCTGCTTTTCCCTAAGGGGAGCAATGGTATAGCTTAAGGATAGTGTTTTATTTATAGGATGAATTTTAGATAATCAGTTTGGTGGATAGGCATGAGATGGTTTGAATATAATTATGAATAAGGGATGCAGATTTATGTAAATATGAAAGATGTCTGATAGAGATTTTAGAGCTGCTTTTTGATGACTGGGCCCTTTGGTCTTTTAGAATTGAGATTGCAGCTGCTCTTATGTACCCATGTCCCATCGGCCACTTCCCTTCATCTTTTGTTCTATTTCCTCTGCTACTTACAGACTTTAGAGTAGAGGGGATTTGTAGGGGAAAAGGGAAAGTTGAAGAACTTCAAAATATGACAGCTGGTAGTGTTCAACTTCCACCAGCTAGAAAATTTGAATAGCTCCTAGATCTCTTCCAGTTAGACTGGCTGTGCCTTCAGCTTCCTTGATGTCGATGCCCAGTTACTTTCATTTTCTTTTTCTCAAAATGTGGATTTTTTTTTTTTTTTTTTTGCTGAAGGCTCTCCTGTTGTTTTCTTTTCCATGCCCTTACATGCCACATACCCTGAATGATGGGGACTGACTTATTTCACCAACATTGACAGTGATAATTGGGAGTTGGCTTCATCTTTTTTTCCTCACGGCTTCTTGCAATATATGAAAAAAGCATAATAATATTTTGTCAACTGAGTTAAAGAATTTACTGCATTCATTTAATGTGCATTTTATCAGGCAGTAACCAGATGTCCTTTTCTCCCATTAAAAAGGGGCTAAATCAGGTGTTTGCAGTTTATCGGTATGTATCATGGCTTATCTGTTGGAAAAAGTTGTAAGGATGGAGTTTTGTTCACACTTTTTCTGAATGAACCAGCCTTCCCATGTCTGTAATTGTTTATAGGATCGGGCATATGGAGTAGTTTTATCATATGGATGTAAATGTGTGTAACTACCCTTTGCAATCTGAACTGAAGGTCAGAATGGCACAAGTCTTGTTTCTTGCCAATGTTTTTGAAAATTGTACAAAATCACAATAGATAGCTTTTCCTGATAATTAGGTAAAATTTTAATCTGTGAGTCTCCATGGCACTATAGTACATTTTCTCAAATAATAATAAATGTATTTTGTGTGTTTCCAGACTTATGCAATACTTTGTGACTGGTATATTTCTGTTTTGACTTTCTAATACTGCACTTGTGTAATAATATGACTTCTATGTATTAGAGCTATAGTAACAATTTTAGACAAAGATAATATAGGTTAATCAAGCACATAAAATTTGTGAATGATTTTTAGTCTTTGATTCATTTTTGTACAAGCTATAATGAAAGGTATTGAAGAATTAATTCAATTCAAGAAATACTCCTGGAAGCCAGCCTTATTATGTTGTATGACATTGCCTGCTAATGTTTGTTCATAATATTGTTTATTACAGTTCACATTATTTTATTATAAGGAGTAGCCTGCAGCTACTCTTTATTGAGGATTTGATTAAAAATTCAGTTACATTTCTTATTAAAGATGATGGGAAAAGTAGAGCTAGGAGTTAGGCTCTGAATGAATGGTATAATTATTGGTGTGGGGACACTGGTTGAGTTAGAGTAGAAGATGAGCTCATTCTGAGATGGAGAATAGAGCAAGGATAGAGGATGAAGCTCTAGACCATCAAGTTTAAAGGTGTGAGAGAAAGGAGACGGTGAAGGAAACTGGAAAAATATCAGAAAATTAAGACAGAAACCTTGAAATTGTAAGGCCTCTGGCCCAAGGAGAATGGGCTGAAAATTCTCAAAAGCACTAAGTGCTAAAGAAAGGGAGAACAGTTTTCAGATCACTGATAACTTCTGGGGGGAGTGTTCCGAGTAGAGGGATGATAAGTAGTGAATGAAATGTGTTGAGGTAACTTGAGGGGGATTCAGAGTTGAAGGAAGAATATTAAAATATGGGGAGGCAGTTGGGATATATTCAAATATTGGAAGGGTGGTGGGCTATTGAAATATGGGAGGGTAAGTGGAAAGTCAGAGAGTAAAGAATTGAAAGAGAGAGGATAATTGATAGGGAGAAGTCAAAGGATCAGGGTCAGATTTAAGATGACAGGTGGAGAGGTTAGCTATTGAAAAAAATTAGTGATTGTTGACCTGGGTGTAGTGGCTCATGCCTATAATCCCAGAGCTTTGGAAGGCCTTGGCGGAAGAATTGCTTGAGCTCAGGAATGTGAGACCAGCCTGGGCAGCATCTTGAGACCCGCCTGAGCAACATAATGAGACCCTGTGTACAAAAAAAAAAAAAAAATACTGGGCAGGGTGATGCGCACATGTATTCCCAGCTGCTCGAGAGTCTGAGGCATGAGGCTGAGGTGGGAGAATCGTCTGAGCCCAGGAGTTGGAGGCTGTGGTGAGCTGTGATCGTGCCATTGCAGTTCAGCCTGGATGACAGAGTGGGACCCGACTCAAAAAAAAAGGGCGGGGGGACTGTTAATTTAGAAGGAGAGGAGGTGAGTATTTGTAAATATGAAGACTGGGAGTTGATTGAGGAGCCATGTCCTATTCATTTCGTAACCTTAATGCCTTGCACCATTTTTGGTATGCATTCTGTAGACATAAAGTGCCTATTATGTGCCAGCCACTGTTGTAGGTCCTGAAGACATAGCAGAGAGTAAGATAAGGCCTCTATTGTTTCTACCCCACTCTGGTGGAAACAGTGGCTAAATGCTGGAGCTCAGGAGACAGGTGATAATTTGAATTAGTGATAAGAATGAAGGAAAAAAAAACATTTCGTGTGATAGAGCAGTTTGTAGTGGGGCTGTTTTAGGTAAGGTGGTCAGGAAAGGTCTCTGGCATTTAAGTTGAATTGTAATGATGAGGGAACAGATCTAATGGAAGAGTGTTTTATGATTATAAAGGCCCTGAGGTGGAAGCAAGCTGACTGTGTTCAAGGAACAAAAAATGGCGAGAGAGTTATCAGTCAGTGTTGAATGAATTTGCTTTAGGTGTAGGGTATAGAAACTAAGGGATTAAAGCCTAATGGAGTCATTGACTTTGATGGCATTCTAACAAAGTGGTTAAGACCTTGAACACTGAGGGTAGACTGGTTTTGAATCCTGGTTTTGTCATTTGCTAGCTGTGTAACTTTGAATACATTACCTAACTATTATTGCTCAGTTTTTTAAATGTGTAGAATACTGATAAAAATAATGTAGATTTTTTTTAGAGTAAATGAATCAATATATGTGCTTGACACATAAGTGCTGTTAAATTTTTTTTTGCTGAGTGAGGGATTTGAGGACTTGAAGGAAAG
>NW_006961088.1:4081-8603 GCF_000164805.1 Carlito syrichta
TCTAGTGTTTTCTGTGTTAAGTTGGGCAACTTAATTAGATTGTTTTGGACTGTTTCTTTATACTTAACCTTATTGAGTTATTGAAAGAACATTATACCTACATATGGTAAGTGGCCATTAAGTATTAGCTGCTATTGTTATTACTAAAATCATACTTAAAATTTCAGTCAATGTGGTATTGTAAACTTTTCCACTCAAAAGAGAAATGGCGAGAACCTCTAGATGAGTTGATTCTGGATTAAAGTGTAACTGGAAGTCAAAGTAAAAAAGTAGTTGAAGGTTTTTGGTGACAGTGTTTGACCATATGGTAAAAAGGAAAGTGATACCAGGAGAGAACGAATAGACTGGGAGATAAAAGAGGAGTCAGGGCATCTGGGTCCTGAAGTAGAACAACAACATTAGTGGAAACACTAGAGTAGATTGTGACCAAAATGGGGAATTGCTTTTCTTTACTAAACTAAACCCACATAATTCCTTCAACAGCATTTATCTCTTTCTTGTTAAAAATGGTATTGAAGGCCAGGTGTGGTGGCTCATGTCTGTAATCCTAACACGTTGAGAGGCCCAAGGGGAGAATTGCTTGAGCCTAGGAGTTTGAGACCAGCCTGGGCAACATAGCGAGACTTTGTGTCTACAAAAAAAAATAAAAGCTGGGCATGGTGGCACACACCTGTAGTCCCATGAAAGTGGAAGGATCACCTGAGCCAAGGAGACTGTGGTAACCTGTGATCATGCCATTGCACTTCAGCCTGGGAGACAGAGTGAGACCATGACTCAAAAAAAAAAAAAAAAAGGTATGTGATTTGGGTTGTAGGAGGTTAAGTAGTCAATTAATTAAACAAATGTTCAGGAATTACTAACTAACCATTGACCTTATAAAGATTTATGAGGCACAAATCCTAGACTGAGTTTATTGTCTCGCTAGAGGTATAAGATACAAAGGCAGATACTCATAGATGTGTTAATGAAATGACTAAGAAAGCATAACCTATTATGACAAGGGTATGGCATTTTGGCCTGGCTTAAAAACATGAGCAGAGGTGAGAAAGCAGTTTGTGTGTAAGTAATGATAAGAGTTCTGTTAAAGCTGGAATGCAGGTTTTCATGAAGAGTAGTGTGAATTCATTCTGGCAATGGAGGTTTTGGCCAGAGGGTAGGGCAAAGGGCAGAATTAGATTTTATTCAGTAGATAGTGATCAACCCTGATGGTTTTGAGTTGTAAAGCGACTTCATTGTAGGAGAATGTAAGGAAGTAATATGAGATTGAATTTGTATATGTATGTCTATATATGTGGATAGACAGTATTTTCTTTATATAACTGTTAAATCTATGGAATCCTATATACTGTATGAGCACATGTTAAAGCAAAAACTATGTTTTTAGCATACTGGTAGGTAGAAATGTGAAATGAATTAATCTCCCAGTTCAAGAGAAGAGAATAATCTTAAAAAGAAAATGAAAATGTTAATTTAGAAATACATTTGCGTTTAAACATATTTGTTTTTAAAAATCAACAGAATAGTCTCTTTTTTTCTGAAAAAACAGATTAAATATTCAAGCTTTGTGGGGAGCGGTTAGGTTAATTGAGACATATGCACATACAATAAAATTCACACTCTTTTAAGTCCTATTTTGAATTATGGAACCATCACCACAGGCAGGTATAGAACATTTCCATCACTTCAAAAAGTTTCTTTAGGTCTCCCTAACCTTAGTTCCTGGCATCCACAAATCAATTTTCTGTCATTACTATTTTAGCTTTTCTAAAATATAATATACATTTTACTTCTTACGGAAGGGCCCCCAGATATTGTTCATCTTTCTGTTTTCTATCCCTATATTTCCTGTAAATGGGAGTTTGATCTTAAGGCTTCATTAGATTTTGGTTGGACATTTTCTGCAATACTATTTTGTATATAGTACTGAGTACTGCATATTGCATTCTTTCCAGAGATTGTCAGGTTGTGTGCCATTGTTTAATAATGCTAAGTCTGGTTATGTGGGCAAGATGGGACCCACTAGATCTCTGTAAACTTGTGTCTTTTCCATTTGTAATGAGCAAGCAATCACAGGGTAATGACTTGTGCACAATGTGAATATCTTTTACTTAATGATTTTAGCATCCTTTGGTAATCCTTAACTGAGTCAATAATTTCTTTCTTTCTTTTTTTTTTTTTTGGAGTTGGAGTCTCACTCTGTCACCCAGGCTGGAGTGCAGTGGCATGCTCACAGCTGCCTCAGCCTCGACCTGTTGGGCTCAGGTGATCCTTCTGTCTCAGCCTTCCAAGCAACTGGAACTACAGGCATGCCCCACCATGCCTGGCTAATTTATTATTGTAGAGATGGGGTCTCACCAAGTTGCCAGGCTGGTCTCGAACCCGTGGGCTCAGGAAATCCTCTTGCCGCAGCCTCCCAAAGTGCTGGGATTATAGACTTGAGCCACTGCGCCTGGCTGAGTCAGTAATATCATTGGGGGTTCAAAAAATACTGGTTTAAAAAAGTAATTCTATTATTTATCCTATATTTATTAGCCAGTGATCTTCTGCAAAGAAGAGTTTTCCCGTATTGACTGGCAGTGAAATGTAGTTTCTCCTAAGAAAGTAGAGTTAATGTTTAATTTTCTCCCTTTACTAACCAAATTGGTGTGATAGTTCAGTGTTGGTGCATTGGGTGCCCGGTGAGCTACAGGCACGCCCCATCTGAGATCTCCCCTTTTAGGCACATGTTCCCTTATTTGTTGGGAATATTGTCAACTAAATCTGATTGTAGCTGAGTCCCTCTTCAGGCATTGCTCTGAGCCATCAGAGCTGCCTCCCCCAGAGTCATGCCTCCTCTTCAGGGACATTCTACATCTAATATCTATTCATTGTGGGGGTATAAATGTCTGGTCCTTTTGCTCTAAGGCAAAACAACTTTGAAGGTTTATTCCAATGCCAGAGCTTTCCATGGTATTGGTTGAGGCCTTCTGTTGCTGCATTGCAGGCAGCTCCTTTCTCTGCTCAGTCCTGCATCTTCGACTCCCCTATGGTTGTTGATTCAGAGGGCACTTCCCAATAAACTAATGGTGTGCAAACCTGCATTTCAGAGTTTATTTCCTGAAAACCCTACTACTTAAGACAGTTGGTACCAGGAGTGGTCTGAAGAAGTAGACTTTGGAGCTGTTTGATTGCTTAGCTGACTGGCAATGAGAACCCTGTTTTCGTGGTAGATGGAGCACTAATACCGATGACCCTTGGCATGCACTGTAGCTGTGCAACTGTTAAAACTTTCCCTGGTGGTGAGTTGGAATGCTATTCCTATTTTAGGCTTTTGAGAGATTTGGAGAAGTTATTAATTATAAGGACAGTAATGAGATAGTTATTGGTAAGAAACATTGGTAGACTGGAGAAAGATGATGCAAGGCTGAAGATAATTGGGGCAAAATGTAAATGGAAATTTTTTTATCAGCATATGAAGAAACACATCTGTGGTAAGAGGAAAGAAACTAAGGATTAGGCTCAAGACTTAATTTTAGGGGTAGCAGAGCTCCAAAGGAGGACTGAATTATCAGCTCTACCAAGGTCAGTGCTCTTTTGGGGAAGGAATCCTGACACTTAGGGTGGAGGATCTGAGTTGATGCACTTGAAACCTTGAAACCCTGAGTTCTTAACCTTCTGGGTCTGCAATAAGTGGCCTACTTCTACTGGCTAGAGGGTATTTGCTTGAAGACTGTGCAGAAGACTGTGCTGCCAGTCTTAACCCCCTCTGCTCCCCTGTCCCTTACTAGCTATCATCAGATCAGTAACTAGGGTTAAGCCACAAGAAAACCTACAGAAGGTACTGTACACACACACACAAACGCGCACGCACACATGCACACACACACACACACACTTATGAAGTGTGAACCAAGGCACCCCAGGGCCCCACAGCAGACATACAGGAATACCATGGGATTTTTCAAATTTTCAAAGGAAACACAGCAATGTCTGTCACAAACTACTAGCTTTGAATTAGTTCACAGTTTTGACATTAGATTGTGCTGTGTTCCTTTTGATGATGCCATATCTTTGCAGAGTTGGATTGTTAGTAGTTGTGATACAGACCAAGCACTGTACAAAAAAATCAGTGTGGAACAGGAAAGGAAGAAGTCATGTTCAACCTGATTCCAAATTTGGGAAGTTGTTCTGCACCTAATAGCCACACATATCCTATTATCAAGTAGTTGTGGCTATTTAAGAAATAAAAAAGCTTTTATTCCTTCCAGTTTATGTGCATTTTTTCAAATGCTAATATATGCATATTTTTTAACTAAGTTGATAGGACATAAATTCTTATTAATTATTTGTATCTAACTACTTAAGAAACACTATCATTAGATATTTCTATTGACCTCAAGTGTGTGGAAAAATTACTGATGATGGCTGTACATGAACCCAGTAAAGGACTTTCTTTCATCAGTGCTGATCTAGCTTCTTCTGCTGCTGAATGTCCAGGCTGACAGCAGAGAGGCCAACCATCCTTCAAAGAGAATGATACCAG
>NW_006961089.1:0-536 GCF_000164805.1 Carlito syrichta
CTGACTCCAAATAGTAATAATCACCACCACCACCACCACCACCACCACCATCACCCCTGACGCCCAGCACGAGGAATTACCCTCTAGGGATGGGAGAGGAAAAGGCACTTTCCGGCCTGTCACTGGTGGGAGGTTTCAAAAGTGGCCACTGGGCACTTCCATTTCGAATCTTGGTCACGCACCCCAGAAGCCCAGCCTCCACCCTCCACACTCGTGCCCAATGGCAAAGATGCATCAGATTTCACAGAACAGATGGCTCTGAGCTAGGGCGGCAGGAGGGCCCCTTCCTCTCCTGATCAACCCATTGTCACCCACCCACTCGGACCATTCCCTGGGGAGCCATGGATATCAGTCGTGCCGCACGTGGAAGGCATCATATTTGTCACCACAGTCTCTGTTGGTGGGGCTGCAGTGTGGTGCCACGATCATGGCTCCTGGGGGCCTCGAACTGTGGGTCTCAGGCAGTCCTCCCGCCTCACCCACAAAGCAACTGGTACTCCGAGGGCCAGCACGCATGACACAATATTGAGGATCTC
>NW_006961090.1:0-686 GCF_000164805.1 Carlito syrichta
CTAAACAAGAATCAGGATTTCAAAGCAGGAATCTGGGGAATGGGCGAACTCATATGCAGGAAACTACAGGGGCTATTTCTAAGGAAAAATATAGAATTGTCTTTCCACGAGTCCTCAATTCCAAAAATGTACAAGACGTCTTGCTAAGTTCTACAAAACTCTGGGCTTCGATGTCCCCACATTTTTCTGAGCTGTTTCCTATTTGGATATTATGAATCAGTCATTCCAGGAAACCAACAATATTGTGGTCCTCTCGATAGTTAAAAGGATAATATGGCACTACAAATCCAGTTAGATTCTGGATCCTGTAACTTCAAATTCCAGGATAAAAGTAATCATCTCGGTTCCTTTGAATGTTAGCCTTGAGTTCAGGGTTAATTCGTACACCAAAAACATCTGGTAGTTTAGCTATTCGGAATTAGGACTTGGGTTTAGATTTTGTACCATTTTTAGAAGATATTTTTGGGAGGGCACCAGGTTCTCAGCTTCCATGTCTACAGGACATTCTGGAGTCTTTCCATTGGGAGCGACGAATCTGGTCTTCCAGGGCACTGGGAAACATTTGGTCGTTTTGCTGACAATGAAGCAGGAATCTGGGACACTATGTCTCCAGAAAACTTCTACTCATGTTGCCAGTGTGGAACAAGGAGAATCAGTTTCCATGTGACCAGCAAAATTCTGAGCAG
>NW_006961091.1:0-857 GCF_000164805.1 Carlito syrichta
TCCTCCTGGGCTCAGGCAATCCTTCCACCTCAGTCTCCTAAGTAATTGGGACTGAAAGTGCATGCAGCTGTGCTCATCTAATTTTTGTACTTTTCATAGAGAGGAGAGCTCACTTTGTTTCCCAGGTTGGTCTCCAACACTTGGGCTCAGGCAATTCTCCCATCTCAGCCTTCCAAAGTACTGAGTTTACAGGAATGAGTCACTGTACCCAGCGTTGTTATAGTTATTTTTGATAGGTTGCCTTTTAGCTTTCCTAAGAAAAATAAGAATGGTTTATATGCTGCAATGAGAGTGTTAGGGTCTTCTGTATTTTTCAATGTATCTATTTTTACTAGAGGGTTCTAGACCTTGAAATGTTTTCCTTTTGCTGGTATATATATTCATATTTAAGAATTCTCCTTAGCATTTCTTGTTAGGCCAGTTTGGTATTGATAAAATCCCTTATTTTTTGTTTCTCCGAGAACGTCTTTATTTCTTCTTCATGTATGAAGTATAGTTTTGTGGGTATATTATTCTTAATTGAATTTTTTTTCTTTTATCACTTTGAGTATGTCATCTACTTCCTCCTGGCTTAGAATATTTCCACTGAGAAGTTTGCTGTCACATGTATCCTTTATTTGTTATTTGCTTTTTTAATCCTGTTGCTTATAGGATTCTTTCTTTACCCTTGACCTTTGAGAGTTTGGTTTGCATAAGAGAGTTTGGATTGAATATACTTGGTATTCTTTGACCTTTTTGTAGCTAGACATTTACATCTTTCTCTAAGTATGGAAAGTTCTCCATTATTATTTCATTCATAAACGTTGAACCCTGATTTTCTCTCTACAACTCGAAAGCCAATAACGCTTAGATTTGCC
>NW_006961092.1:0-763 GCF_000164805.1 Carlito syrichta
GATGGATAATAATAATTATTAAACAAATAGATATATAGTGTTATGTGATGATCAATTCTATTGAAAAATTAAGGTGAAGAAAGAATATGAAAAGTGCAAGAGGGAAGATATTATAAAGTTATCAATGTGCCCTGCTTTTCACTCAAATATATATGTAAAAATGTATGAAAAATAAGCATAATGGGAAAATATATGAAGATACTTAGAATAATGAATAATTTTTATCAATAATCAACATATTAAATTATCAGTTTATTCTCTAAAGTGTTCCTGGTAGAATACTAAGTCTACAGGATAATAAGTTTCATTAAATCATAGACAGTATAAAAATCCAGTAAGATTAGAGAATACTTAGTTAAACAAAATTGAGTTTCTCTAAAACAGAACTTCTGAAGTCTGTAGTATGGCAGAAGACTATATGAATCTTTGATGAGAAATATAATACTGAGTATTCCTTAAATTTAACTGGTCATTGAGTTCCAGTGGAATCTCAAACCAAAGCAAAACAAAAATGCCAACATGTATAATCCTAAGCCAACATTTAGGAAGATTCTAATGGTGAGCATTTCAAGAACTGAACTATATCTTCCCAAAACCAGCCTTTGTAA
Source organism: Carlito syrichta (assembly GCF_000164805.1). NCBI lineage: Eukaryota > Metazoa > Chordata > Mammalia > Primates > Tarsiidae > Carlito > Carlito syrichta. The sequence continues at coordinate 609 of NW_006961092.1, forward strand.
CTTTCATGCTTCATGCATTACTGTAGTGATCAATAAATGTTTTTGTGTTTTTGAAACAATGGTGACTATTAAAGAGAATCTCATTCCTTATAGTGTGGAGACAGTGACTAGGAATTGTGTTTTGAATTCTAGGTATATTTGGGATTAATAGCATC
>NW_006961093.1:0-681 GCF_000164805.1 Carlito syrichta
CCCAGGGAAATGCAAATCAAAATTGCAATGAGATGCCAGCACATACAGGTCAGGATGGATATCATTAAAAAAAAAAAAAAAAAAACGGCAGGTGTTGGCATGACTGCGGACAAAAAGGAACATTTCTCTACTGTTGGTGGAAATGTAAACTAGTCCAGCCTTTATGGAAAGCAATGTGACATTTTCTCAAAGAACTAAAAATTGAGCTACTGTACAATCCAGCAATCCTAATTTTTGGAATATACCCAGAGGAACAAATATCGCTCTACCAAAAAGACATCTGCACACATATGTACATTGCAGCACTAATCACAATTCCAAAAACATGGAGCCAACCCAGATGCCTATCAAAAATGGACTGGATAAAGAAAATGTGGTGTATATAAATGACGGAATACAACACAGCCATAAAGAACAAAATTATGTCCTTTGGATATAGCAACATGGATGCAGCTGGAGACCATCATAGAAACAAAAAATTGAATACCCTGTATTCTCACTCATAAAGAGATTGTGATCACTGTTCACACGTGCACAAAGGTTGGAACAACAGACACCGAACACTGCTAAAGGAGAGAGGGAGAAAGAAGGGATAAGGGGCACACTACTACACACTGGGTTACCAGGTCCACAACCAGGCAAGGAGACAACTCACTAGAAACCCATATCTCACCTGCATGC
>NW_006961094.1:0-8941 GCF_000164805.1 Carlito syrichta
CTTCAGATTCAGAGTTTCTGTGGGATAGCCAATTAAAAAGCAGCCCCCCCCATTAATTTTCTTTTTGTTCTTGGAAAGCATCTGAGGTTGATGGAAAGCCTGGGTTTACTGACACTTGAGAACTAATGCATGAATTTGAAGGCAAACTCGAGTGGCCTTCCAGCCCTGTGGAGTTCACTTTAAGTCTCAATCCTGATGAGATGTGAACTTGCTGGGCATGTTCATGTCCCTTGGCCTCAGTTTCTTCATCAGAGAAATGAGACATCTCTGAGATGCCTGAGGTGTCTCGGACAGATAGCTGGACCTCTTTTGCTCTTTTTTCTGGCTAGAAGAATGCTGGAGGTTAGCCGGGCTCGGTGGCTCAGACTGTAGTCCCGCGCCTTGGGAGGCTGAGGTGAGTGGATTGCCTGAGCCCGCGGGTTCGAGACCCGCCTGGGCTACTTGGCGAGACCTCATCTCTACAATAAATCAAAAAATTAGCCGGGTGTGGTAGTGCGCAGCTGTAGTTCCAGCTAATTGGAAGGCTGAGGCGGAAGGATCGGCGGATTTCAGCAGGTTGAGGCTTTTGTGGCCAGGAGCGGCCACTGCACTCCAGTCTGGGCGACAGAGTGAGACTCTGCTCAAAAAAAAAAAAGAATGCTGGTGTTTTATTAGAATGAAAAAGAATAAAAAGATGCATTTATTGTGTTTCTACTATATGGCAGGAATTATGGCTAGCCCAAACATGCATGATATCATTGGACACTACAAGGGTAAGTAAGCTGGTGAACATTATCATCCTCATTGTATGGGGAAACTAAGGCTCTTGACTCAGGTCCACACCCAACACCTTGAATCCCCAGCAATATCCTTCACTTGGGTGTCCTTTATTTAGGATCACTCACTTCAGAGAAGGTCATTTGCAACCCACAGTCACTTGATCATTATTCAACCTCTGATGAGATATGATTTCAAAGCTTGGTACACTACTCTTTCTTGATAGGAAGAGAAGAGAGGAATTAAGATCTTTTATTGGTATAATGTAGCCCCCCCAGGATTTAATTATTTTTTCATATGGTATAGAAATACTTTAAGTGGGGTGTAGTGGCTCACATCCATAATCCCAGTACTTTGGGAGGCCGAGATAAGAGTATTGCCTGAGCCCCCGGGTTTGAGACCAGCCTTGGCAACTTGGCGAGACCTCATCTCTAAAATAAATTTAAAAGTTAGTCAGGCATGTTGGTGGGTGCCTATAGTTCCAGTTACTTAGACGGCTGAGCTAGGTGGCTCACCTGAGCCCAGCAAGCCGAGGCTGCAGTGACCGCAAGTGTGCCACTGCACTCCAGCCCGGTTGACAAAGTGAGACTCCAACTCAAAAAAAACCACAAAATTTTAATTTTTATATGCCTCTATAATTTTAATATTTTGCTAAAAAGCAATAACAACAAAAAAAGAATATGTATGTTTTTATTGGCTACAACTAGTTTTATTCAGAAAGGGCCACTACACTGGATGATGACAGGCTTGTATTGATGGAACCTGAGGTTTCCAATAATATAGAGCATGGGCATTCCATTTCAGGTCAGGGGACCACACTTTGTGTAGTGAAGACATTTCCCAGCCCAGTTAGTGGTCAGGAAATGTGGAATCTGGATCCACCCATTAGAAGTGAAGAAAGTCTTAGAGTCTATGTCTCAGTGAAGGCACCTGAAAAAGGGGGGCTTTACCCTAGTAGCAAATGTTCACTGCCCACTTAGAATGCTCCTGACCTTGTGTCGTGTGTGTGTGTGTGTGTGTGTGTGTGTGTGTGTGTGTGTGTGTCTAGTTTTGGGGGTGGTGTTGATTGAGTCGGAGTCTCACTCTGTTGCCCGACAGGAGTGCAGTGGCATGCTCACAGTGGCATGGCTTAGATGGTCCTTCCAGTTCAGCCTTCCAAGTAGCTGTAACTACAGATGGGCACCATCCCACTTGGCTAATTTTTTAATTTATTGTAGAGATGAGGTCTTGCCACGTTGCCCAGACTGGTCTCAAACCCCTGGGCTCAGATAATCTTCTTGCCTTCACCTCTCAAAGTGGGAGGATTATAGGCATGAGGCACTGCTCCCAGCCTAGTGTGTATTAAGCCACTGAATATCCTCAGAAAAAAAGCAAGAAGGTAATGCATGCACCGAGGGAAGCAGAAACAGGAGGGAATTGATCAACCTGATTTCATTTTGATGCTGTATATTCCTGGGGTTGAACCTCATTGATCAGCAAAGTCCTTGCCTTTTATCTCCACAAAAGTAAATATAAGTCAGCCACGGTGGCTCATGCCTGTAATTCCAGCACATTGGCAGGCAGAGGCAAGCGGATTGCCTGAGCCCAGGGGCTCAAGACCAGCCTGAACAATAAATAAAAAAATATCAGCCAGAGGTGGTGATGCATGCCTGTGGTTCCATCTGATGTAGAAGGATCACCTGAGCCCAGCAAGTCATGGCTGCGGTGGCTGTAAGTGTGCCACTACACTCCAGCCTGGGTGACAGATTGAGACTATATCTAAAAAAAGAAAATAAAGTAAACATAAATTCCTTAGTTTCAGACTGAAAAAAATCATTTAGTCAATCATGGAGGATACCAGACTATTTACATGAGTGTCTGTTTATTTCTGCCCATTTCTTTATATCTATCCGTGCAGAGCTGACTCCCTCATGCACTATTCTAAAACTCTGGAAATTCAGACTCTTTTTTTGTCTATTTAAAAAAATTAACAATAATCATGCCTCAGATCAACATTACTAGCTATGATACTGCCACTATGCAATGCTATTAATATTATTTTGGTCTCTATGAGACACAAATACCTAAAATCTCATAGACTCCCCAAGTCAACATGCCCCCGCAACACTTTTTTCTTTCCCATTCCCCCTGAGCAAGGGTTTGAAATGATGGGTTCTGTGTCTTGGGTCTCAGGTTCCCAGGACCAAAAATAAAGCTTTTGATAAATGCACCCTGATAAGGAGGTATCCAACAGTAGCATTGGTAGGGCTTCAGGTCATAGAATGCCCTGTTGCCACAGTGGGGGTAGTGGGATGCACTGAACAAGATCCATGTAGATGACTTTGGACCCAGTGTCTCCATCAGCTGAACACAAAGCTGGGAAAGTCTCTCTCAGCTGAGATCACCCTTCAGGTCATACCTTTCCCAAGGGCAGAATATAGCTCAAGGCTCAACTTGTTCAAACCTGACGATGTGGCACAACAGATTGTCTAGGGTGGTTAAGAGCACTGAGTGAGCCTGAGGACTGTAGTGGTCTGCAAGGCTTCAGGTGTGACCAGACACTGCCAGGCTTGGTGGCCATGGGAAAGCCTGTGTCACCACTCCCTCAACTCCAAGAAGCCCAGTGTGGAGAGCAACTCCTTCTGACTGGGGGAAATGGAGGGAAGAGACAGCAATTTGCCTGGTAACCCCAAAATCCTTCTGTTTGGGGGAAATAGAGGGAAGAGACAGCAAGAGACTTTGCCTTATCTTATACAAGTCAAGTTCATCAAGGTTGTAGGTCAGGCGCCTGCAAGACTTGCAGTTTTCCTGGGATTGGGGTGCCCTCTACTGTTGAAATAATTGAAATGACTACAGGCTTGGGTCACAAACCTCAATCCTCTTTGAGATCTTGGAAAGACCTCTCAAGAAGGGTGAGTACAAACAAAACCAGGCTGCAAAAATTACAGTAAATACCTAACTCTTCAGTGTATAGATATAAACATTCACAGACATCAGGAACATCCAAGAAAATATGACCTCACCAAACAGATTAAATAAGGCCCCATTGACCAATATTTCAGTGATAGTTACATGACTTTTCAAACAGGGAATTCAAAACAGCTACCTTGAGGATGCTTAAAAAACTTCAAGATAACACAGATAAGGAATTCAGAATTCTTGCAGAGGACTTTAACAAAGATAATGAAATTTTCAAAAGGAATCAAGCAGAAATTCTGAAGCTGTAAGAAATCAACTGGCTAACCGAAAAATGCATCAGTCTCTCAAGAACAAAATTGGTCAAACAAAAGGAAGAATTAGTGAGCTCAAGTATAGGCTATATGTAAACACATGCAAAAAGAATAAAGCACACCTACAAGATTCAGAAAATAACCACAAATGGGCAAATCTAAGCGTTATTGGCTTTCGAGTTGTAGAGAGAAAATCAGGGTTCAACGTTTATTGAATGAAATAATAATGGAGAACTTTCCATACTTAGAGAAAGATGTAAATGTCTAGCTACAAAAAGGTCAAAGAATACCACGTATATTCAATCCAAACTCTCTTATGCAAACCAAACTCTCAAAGGTCAAGGGTAAAGAAAGAATCCTATAAGCAACAGGATTAAAAAAGCAAATAACACATAAAGGATACATCTGACAGCAAACTTCTCAGTGGAAATATTCTAAGCCAGGAGGAAGTAGATGGCATACTCAAAGTGATAAAAGAAAAAAATCCAATGAAGAATAATATACTAACAAAACTATACTTCATACATGAAGAAGAAATAAAGACTTTCTCAGAGAAACAAAAAAAATAAGGGATTTTATCAATACCAAACTGGCCTAACAAGAAATGCTAAGGAGAATTCTTAAATATGAATATATATACCAGCAAAAGGAAAACATTTCAAGGTCTAGAACCCTCTAGTAAAAATAGATACATTGAAAAATACAGAAGACCCTAACACTCTCATTGCAGCATATAAACCATTCTTATTTTTCTTAGGAAAGCTAAAAGGCAACCTATCAAAAATAACTATAACAATGCTGGGTACAGTGACTCATTCCTGTAAACTCAGTACTTTGGAAGGCTGAGATGGGAGAATTGCCTGAGCCCAAGTGTCGGAGACCAACCTGGGAAACAAAGTGAGCTCTCCTCTCTATGAAAAGTACAAAAATTAGATGAGCACAGCTGCATGCACTTTCAGTCCCAATTACTTAGGAGACTGAGGTGGAAGGATTGCCTGAGCCCAGGAGACCAAGCTGTGGTGAGCCATGATGGTGTTACTGCACTTAAACCTGGGTGACCCAGTGAGACTTCAACTCAAATACAAAACACTACAGCACTTTTTAAGAGCTAGACAATACAAAAGAATATAAATAGAGGCATTTATCATATGGAGGAATTATTGCTTTTCCTGTTTTGCTCAGAGTTTTTAAAAATCACAAATGAGTCATTGAATTTTGTCAAATGCTTTTCTTGCTACAATTGTGAGATAATTTTTTGTGATCTTCTTTCCTTTGATTTGTTTAATTACATTGATTGGTTTTCCAGTGTTAATCCAATCTTGCATTCCTTGTTGATGTTCCAATGTAAAAATAAATCTTGCTCTGCTGATTTATTTTCAAATGTTAAAACCATTTTTGTGTTCCTCTTGGTCATTTGGATAAATTTTTGGAAGAGATGTGGCGGGATGAAATTGGGCAATGGACAAGGTGGAGAGACAGAATAACCCTGAGACTGGTGATGGGTATGCTTGCCTTCATTTCACTTTTTTTCAACTCTACACATATTATATATGTGTATATATTACATAGGGTCTTTTGTTGGTATGCGTCTTTTATAATAAAATATATCATTAAAAATATGAACTTCTATGTTTAAATATATTGTAAATCAAGACCAAAATAAAACATATTTACATAATATGAGATAAAAAATTGGGGCAATAAGAGAAAGAACTGAAACTTTAAAAATTGAAATTTCAATCAGAGACCTGGCTCAGACACTTTCCTAGTGATCTTTTCCATACTTCTGAGGATTTGCTGTCTTATACAAGGTGCTCCAGAAAATAGACAAATATGGAAACCGGCACAATTCATTTCATGAGAAAAGCTATAACCTAGATTTCAAAAGTAAATAAGGATATTAGAAGAAAAGTACATTGATAACTTATTTGGCAAAAATTCCAAATAAAGTGTCAGGCAACTCAATCCAACAATATATTAAAAGTACTATATCATGATCTAGTGGAGACTGTTCCAGGTATACCAGTCAATTGCAGAAAAATCTAATGAAGGAAATGTGATGTTCCTTCAAAATTCAGTAAATAACTGGAGATAAATCAATTTTTTATACTAAAATTTTTTTTTGGAAAGAAATGTTATCTACTAAAAACTTGTAATAAATACCAGCTGTGATGGAGAGACTTCAGCTTCCTGCCTGTGGAGACATGATAGAGTTTAAGACACTCAGCCTCTTTGGATTAGGAAACATTATGGTGTTTTGTTTGCTAGTAATAACTCCAGATCCAGACTCATGAATCTAGGTTCAAAACTGGGTCAGTGATCATTGACTGTGTGACCTTATAGAACTTGCTTAATCTCTCTGTGCCTCAGTTCATTTACCCATAAAATGGGATAATCACAATATTGACTTCAAGAGTTGCTCTGAGTTAATCTATTTAAATACTTTGAGCTAGGTTTGACACTTGGCAAGTGATAGTAGTACGATTGTTATCATGAGCTGAAAAACATGTAACTCAGTTAAATACTGAAGACAGCAAAGTCTATAGTTAAGGTGATTATAAGCCTTCAAATACGCTTGTTGTTCTGAAAGCTTTAATGATAACAGCACATTCCTTCACTGTCTAAAGAGACCTGGATTGGGCAATGAATTCTCAGGCCCCTGTCTGTAGCACCATACACTATAACAAATATGTAGATTAAAACAAAACCACAGGCAAAATGGAGGTATAAAATCTAAAAAATCACACACAAATTCAAGTCTAGGTCAAGGCCCAACTCAGTGGCTCACACCTGAAATCTTAGCACTTTGGGAGACCGAGAAAGGAGGATTGCTTGAGCCCAGGAATTTGAGACCAGTTAGGCAACATAGCTAGACCTCGTCTCTATAAAAAATAACAAAATTAGCTGGTCGTGGTGGTGTGCATCTGTAGTCTCAGCTACATGAGAGGTTGAGATGGAAGACCACCTGAATCCAGGAGTTTGAAACTGCAATAAGCTGTAATCACATCACTGCACTCCACGCTGAATGACAGAGTCAGATCACAATTCAAAAGGAAAAAAAGTCTGGGTCAAAGAGTTGAGTGGTTATCTGGGGGAGGGGAGTGGAAATGAATAATGGAAATTAAGAACATAGGTAGAGATGCATATACCTGCAAGAGAGGGCCCTGTCATGGACTAGTGATGATAGCCGTGAGATAATCTGGAACCTCTGTGATACCCAGTCTGTTTTCAGGATGGGATCATGCTTTCTTTTGTAGGAAGGTAGAAGCCACAACAGTAGCAAAGAAATTGTCATGAAATGTGCTTCCTAGCTGGGTGCAATGGTTCACACCTATAATCCCTGCATTTTGGGAAGCCGAGGTGGGAAGATTGCTTTAACCCAGGGGTTCAAGGCCAGCCAGGGCAACTTGGCAAGACCTCGTCTCTACAATAAAGCAAATCTTATCTGGGCATGTTAGTGTGTGGTTGTACTCCTAGCTACTCGGGATGCTGAGGCAGAAGAATCATTTGAGCACAGAGATTCAAGGTTGCAGTAAGCCATGGCATGACACTGCACTTTAGCCTGGGCAACAGAGTGAGACTCTGACTTAAAAATACAAAAAAAAATGTTTCCTTCATGGGGCATCCCTGAAGAAATCTCCGGTCAAAGGGGAACTCACTTTACTGAACCGCTAAATAGGATTTTACTAATGCATGGCTGGGCAAGGTGACTCATGCCTGAAATCCCAGTAATATGGGAGGTGGAAGTGAGAGGATTGAATGAGACCAGGAGTTAGAGACCAGCTTGGGTAACTTGGCAAGACCTCATCTCTAAAATAAATAAAAAAATTAGTTGGGTGTGATGATGCACACCTGTAGTTCCAGCTACTTAGAAGGCTGATATGAAGGGATTGCCTGAGCCCACCAGGTTGAGGCTACTGTGACTGTGATTGTGATGATGCCACTGTACTCCAGCCTGGGAAACAGAGTGAGAATCTGACTTAAAATGAGAGAGAGAGAAAGGAACAAATCCTACTAATCTAATGGTACCGCCATCGCCCTATCATTCTCAATCTTCTGTGGAAGTTGAATAAATAAATGGTTTCCTATAACTAAAATTAGGTAAACAGAGAGGAAGGGATTACTTTAATTACTCAATCACTTTAATCAAATGTTTACCTGGGCTGGGCTCAGAGGTTCGGCCTGTATTCCCAGTTTTTTGGAAAGCTGAGATGAGCAGATTGCCTGAGCCTTCGATTCAAGACCAGACTGGGCAACTTGGTGAGACCTCGTCTCTACAAAAAAAAAAAAAAAATTAGCCAGGCTTGGTAGTGCTTGCCTGTAGTTCCAGTTACTTGGAAGGCTGAGGCAGAAGGATCGCCTGAGCCCAGCAGGTCGAAGCTGGGGTGGCTGTGAACAGGCCACTGCACTCCAGGCCTGGGATGGAGTGAGACTTCAATTAAAAAAAAAAGTTTACCTAATCAATTCCTATAAGAAAACACAAACCGACATCATAAAATACTGGAAGACATATGTCTTTGATGATAGAACCACATGCATCCCTGAACATCCCAGCTGTGATATTGTAATCATGAGACTGACTCAAATTGATTATCATTGCTTAAGTTGTTAAGGGGAAGCAAAGCTAAAATTGTTCAGGCATGTGCAATGGAAAAAATCTTGAACTTCTGAATTCTTTTTTTTTTATGTTTAATACTCTCACTTGCCCTATTTTTTTAGAATCAATATTTTTTATTATGATATTGTGGGGTACAGTTAAGGGTTAGGTATACAAATATGCTTCGTTCAGGCACCCTTGTTGATAAGAGGTGTCTCCCCGTCCCCAGAAAGATATTTACTACCTTAATCCCATCTCCCTTCCCCTCCTCCCCCCCATAGTTTCCCACCACTGTCAGTCATTTTCTTATGGTAATACTTTGGATGATCAAGGTCCACTATATGAGTGAGAACATGTGATACTCAGATCTTTGTTTCTG
>NW_006961095.1:0-684 GCF_000164805.1 Carlito syrichta
CATTTGGGATTTTATTTTGGTGATCTGGATTCTTCTGCTGAAGTTAAGGTTTTGGTGGTCTTGCTTTTTCAGCTTCCTCAGGTGACTTGATAGGCTGTTAACTGGTGATCTTTCTATTTTCTTTATGTGTTATGAATTCCACTCTTACTACTGCTTTCATGGCATTCCAGAGGTTTTGGTAAGATGTTTCTTAATTTTCTTTGGTTTCCAGGTATCTTTTAATCTCTGTTTTGATATCCATGTTGACCCAGAAGTTGCTTAAAATCATGCTGTTTAGTATCTACATCTTTGTGGGTTTTGGGGAAACTTTGTTGGTGTTGATAGTTATTTTTATTCCACTGTGGTCTGAGAAGGTACAATGCAGAATTTCAATCATATGAAATTTGTTTATGCTTGATTTTTGGCCAAGGATGTGGTCAGTCTTAGAGTATGTTCCATGTGGTGATGACTAGAATGTATATTCTTTGGTCGTTGGTTGGAGTGTTCTGTAGGTATCAATTAAGGTCATTCGGTCAAGAGTCACATCGAGGTTCCAGATCTCCTTGCTGATTTTTTGCCTTGATGATCTGTCTAGAGTTGTGAGTGGAGTATTAACAAGCCCAGCTATGACAGTGTTAGAGTCAGTATCTTTTTTAAGTTTGCCTAGAAGCTGCTTAACATGGTTGGTGCTCCTATGTTATGTGC
>NW_006961096.1:0-803 GCF_000164805.1 Carlito syrichta
ATAGCGTATTCATTTTATATATGACTATGATTGTAGAGTGGTTTGTGTCTTGCAACATGACTAGTAAGTGCAAATAATAGCTGTCTGATAGCTGTCTGAGATCATCTATGCTCTCTTAAATACTTTTGTATTTTGTCTCTCCAGGATTTTTTATGGAACTTAATAAGCTAGTTATCAAGTTCTTGCAGACTGGTAAAGGAGCAAATATAGCCATGGCCATTTAGTTGACTAAGTGTTTAGGCAGTGGTGGTGGAAGAGTCATTTCCTCTAGTTGATGTGCAGACTCTAATTTAAAGTTGTGGTAATTAAAATAATGTGATATTGGCTCAGATTAAGTTAATAAATGTGCAACAAATTAAGGTGATAAAGCTAAAGGAGAGACTCATGTACAACAATGTACGATAGACATGATTCTACAAAAAATTGGAGGAAAGGATAGATAAATCCAACAAGTTCATGTGGAAACAATTGGTTTGCCACAGGAAAACATACAAAAAAATTAGATTTCCCCTTTACATCGTATGTAACAGAGTGCAAATGGATTAATGTCTAAAAAAAATGTCTCTTGGAGAATATCTTTTTGACTCAGTAGTAGGGAAAGATGGCATGTTACTCAAAGCACAGGTAATAAAAAGATTGCTAAAAAATACAGAGACAAAATTACAGTATCATGTATAGCAAAGAGATAAAACAATGCAAACAAATTTAAAAGAGAAGAAAAAAATCTGGTGAAATTACTTGCAACATGTGTGTCAAAGAATTTCTGACCAGATTATAGAAGAACTCTGCATACTGATTTTTTT
>NW_006961097.1:0-532 GCF_000164805.1 Carlito syrichta
GACAGACCTGTGCTAGCACACACTCAGCTTCCTCTCCATATAATGCTCGATACCACTTTAGGACTCTGCAGAGAGTCCCCAGCAGCACACAGGTTCTCATCAGATGTGGCCCCTCTACTTTAGACTTCTCAGCCTCAATAACTGTAAGAAACAAGTTTCTTTTCTTCATAAATTATCTAGTTTCAGATATCCTGTTATAAGCAACAGAAAACAGAATAAGACACATATGTTCAACCATGCTTACATTCCAGAAAATCTACTTGATTGTGGTATATTATTATTTTAATATGCTGTTGAATTTGGTTTGCTAGTATTTTCTTGAGAATTTTGGCATCTATGTTCATCAGGGCTACTCCCCTGTAATTTTCTTTCTCTTGAAAAATGTCCTTGTCTGACTTTGGTATCCACTTAATGCTGGCTTTGTAAAATGAGCTAGTTGATTTTCTTGGCCGACTTAGCTAGCTAGCTGGTTAGCTAGCTGACTTAGCTAACTGACTTACCTAGTGGGCTAATGAGATAGCTAGCTGACTTA
>NW_006961099.1:0-553 GCF_000164805.1 Carlito syrichta
GAGCCCAGCAAGCTCTTGAGTCTCCATACTGGCAGTTTTGCTGTCCAGGCCCATTATGACCTGAAGGCGTGAAATCTGCTAGGAGCTCAGAATCTAAACAGGGTCTCCCTGGGGTAGCGCTTTGATGGGATATGGCCTGAATATCGGGTGCCTCCCAGCTCCACCCAGCTTTTGACCTCCCACTCTGCCACTTCTTTTGGCACCGCCCTTGCCTAGGCCTCCTAGGCCTCCCCTCTGCCTGCACCCCAGTTCATTCAGCCAGCTTCTGGACATACAGGAGCGCTGTATCCCTGTGTCACAGAAACGCCTGAGCTCTGGGGGAATCACAGCGGAGTGGGCATAGGCAGGGACCGTTTTCTTTTCCGCCAATTGGACTGAAGACTTCAGATTCGGGAGAGCGGCCACTGGATTTCCAAGGCAGCCTGACAAACCCTATAGCGGCTCTGGCTCCCAAATTCCACACCCCAATCCCCTCCCCTCCCTCCTTTGGCATCTTAGCCAGCTCGAGGAAAGATCTGGGAGGCACCAACTCCATGTTCAGGGTCAACTCCTA
>NW_006961100.1:0-792 GCF_000164805.1 Carlito syrichta
CATTTACTAAGTACCTACCATGAGAGAGTAAGTGGCCAGGTCTGTCCTTCCACTTATTGGACCACATATAATGTGCTTATCCTCTCACTGTCCTAAATAATAATGCTGTCTTCTGGACACAGGCTAAATTTGTCTGGCACTCTGTTACAGCCTGACTACTAGAACTAAACTCTACACTTCGCATCTTTTTGGGCAGCCCAGACGATGTGAGAGCAAGTATTGTATTCCTAAACAGCAACAATGGAAGTTCCATCCGCGTCTCATCCCTGATGCTCAGAAACCATGTGATTTCAGTGAAGTCACTGAATTACTCTGGACTCCACTTTTCCCATCTAAGAAATGAGGATATTAACATCCACATGGAAAGGATGGGAAAGGATGTCACTATTAAATGACATAATGTATGTAAAATACTTGGTACAATGGCTCACCAGAGTAAATGGTCAATAAATGGAAGATGTGATTATTGTTTTCATTTCTTCTTTGCTCCTGGGAAAGTAATTGTTTTAATGTACCCTAAAATCAAATTAGCAGATCACATTAGTTTGGCAGCTACTTACAATCTTGATTCATATGGATTTACAGTGAGAAAAAAATCTTTAATTCAGTGCTTCCCAAAGCAATATCAGAGGGAAGGATCCCAGTCATCTGTTGCTAACAAGCACCCCTAGGTGACCTGGTCCACAGACAAGTCTTTTTCTAGCATATTTTTGCCTTTTCTTTATTGTGAATTTCCTGGCAGACAATTTGATATAAACACTATTAAATGTCAGCCAGCTACATTAGTCCTTA
>NW_006961101.1:0-759 GCF_000164805.1 Carlito syrichta
CTTATCACTAAGTATGATCTACTCCAAACCCATCCAGGTTGCTGCAAAGTCCATATATTTGTTCTTCTTTATGGCTGCATAATATTACATTGTGTATATGGACCAAATTTTCTTTATCCAGTTCAGCTTCGGCAGATCAGGCATTAAACTTTTTAGCTTTTAGATTTCATGTATTTCTGAAAGGGTAATTCATGAATTCATTAATTGGTCTCACCTCTACATGCATACTGCGACACATGCAATTATGCATAAGGTAAATTTTATTATTCCTAGATTTACATTTAAACTGCAGTGATTGGAGTTAGTAGTATTTTATTAACATCTAAGAACTTACTGTATCTCATCTCCTAGAAATCACAGGTATTTCTTGAGAAATGTCAGGTTCTACTACATTAATATTTAGCACACTTTTCTTGCCTAAATAAATTATTCATTTGTTTCAAAGAAAGACCACAGCTAAAGTATTCAATTAATCTTTCCCATTTATTTGCATTTGCAGTAAGATAGATTGCACTATATAATTTACAGCTACTCTAACCTTTGGACCCTCATTTATCCAATTAAATGTACAATTCAAAACATCCTCTATATTTTTAAAAAAGATAATTGCCTACAATTTAAAGATTCTAAACATTCAGAAAAGTAATATGCTATTTTTAAACAATTTAATTATTCAAGTGATGCATTATTATCAAGGACAATTTAATTCTTTTAATTTCAAAGACATTCTGTATAATCTGATTTACCAAATGATTTGAT
>NW_006961102.1:0-524 GCF_000164805.1 Carlito syrichta
GGGCAGCATCTTGAGACCCACCTGAGCAAAATAATGTACACCTGTGTACAAAAAAAATTTAAAAAATACTGGGCGGGGTGATGCGCACATGTATTCCCAGCTGCTCGAGAGTCTGAGGCATGAGGCTGAGGTGGGAGAATCGTCTGAGCCCAGGAGTTGGAGGCTGGGGTGAGCTGTGATCGTGCCATTGCACTTCAGCCTGGGTGCCAGAGTGAGACCTGACTCAAAAATAAAGGGCGGGGGGACTGTTAATTTAGAAGGAGAGGAGGTAAGTATTTGTAAATATGAAGACTGGGAGTTGATTGAGGAGCCATGTTCTATTCATTTTGTAACCTTAATGCCTTGCACCATTTTTAGTATGCATTCTGTAGACATAAAGTGCCTATTATGTGCCAGCCACTGTTGTAGGTCCTGAAGACATAGCAGGGAGCGAGACAAGGCCTCTATTGTTTCTACCTCACTCTAGTGGAAACAGTGGCTAAATGCTGGAGCTCAGGAGACAGGTGATAATTTGAGTTAGTGAT
>NW_006961103.1:0-1008 GCF_000164805.1 Carlito syrichta
CAATCCCAAAAAAATTCAGATCATCTTGCTATCGGCTAAACAAGAATCAGGGTATTTTCGAACATGAATCCAGCGAAATGGAGTCTTATACACAGGAAACGACATGAACTTTTGCTAAGAAAATAATGAATCAGGTTACACGAGTCCTCAATCCCGAAAATCTACAGGGTATCTTGGAAAGGCTAAAAAAAATCAGAGTTTCGAAGCAGTACCTATGTAATGAGAGTCCTTATATACACAAAAATACACGGCCCCTTGCCAAGGAAGAAAAAAAATTGGGGTTATAGCAGTCCTCAGTCCTAAAAATCATCAGGCCATCTGCTGTGGGCTAAACAAGAATCAGGGTTTAGAAGTTGCAACATATGTAATAGCAGTTCTAATATACAGAATCTAAACTATCTCTTGCTAAGGAAAAATAAGAAGTCTGTTTTACACGGTTTCTCCATCACAATATCTACATGCCATCTTGCTAAGTGCTAAACAAGAATCAGGGTTTCCAAACAGGATTCTGGGGAAAGGGAGTCCTCATATACAGGACACTACACGGTCCGTCACGAAGGAAGAATAAAGAATCGCTGATACACTAAACCCCAATCCGAAAAACTCTCAGAGTGCCTTGCTATGGGATAAACAGGAAACAAGATTTAAAGCTTGTCTCATGTTTCCGAGATATTTGGCTTGTGGGTATTATGTATTAGTCATTTCAGGACGGCAGCAACAGTCTGGTCCTCTTGAGAGTTGTAAAAGGGTATCTGGTAGTACAAGTCCCTTAGGTTCCTCGGGACAACTAAGGCCAGATTCCCGGAACAAAAAGTATCTTCTTTCCATATTTGGATGTAACTCTGGTTTTAAGATGAACTTTGGTAATGCTTAAATTTCCATTTGTACTTTTATTTGGAGACGGACCGAGGGTTTTGATGTTGCCAATATTTAGTACGAATTTTTAAAATGTAACCAGGAATCATGGATTCCACGTCACCTAGGAACATCTGGGCATCTGCATTTTTG
>NW_006961104.1:0-726 GCF_000164805.1 Carlito syrichta
GACTCCATCTCTACCAAAAAAAGAGACTGAAAGAAAGTGAGAGAGAGAGAGAGAGAGAGAGAGAATTACGAATGAGTTAGCCCTGGAAATAGTCAGAGAGATGTTAATGTTTATTCCCTTAAATATTAGTGATGTGGAGCCAGGCTCGGTGGCTCAGCCTGTAATCTTGCACCTTTGGGAGGCTGAGGTGAGTGAATTGCCTGAGCCCATGGGTTTGAGACCCGCCTGGGCAGCGAGGCCTCATCTCTACAATAAATCAAAAAATCAGCTGGGCGTGGTGGTGCTTACCTGTAATTCCGGCTACTTGGAAGGCTGAGGCGGAAGGATCATCGGAGCCCAGCAGGCCGAGGCTGCGGTGGCCGGGAGCAGCCACTGCACTCCAGTCTGGGCGACAGAGTGAGACTCCAACTCAAAATATATATATATATATATATATATATATATTAGTCATGTGACTTCAGTGTTTTCCCTACCACAAGTCAGTTAATTTTGACTAATCTACCACTTATTCTCACCATATTTGAGATAACTTTGTTAGCAGCACAATCTGAATACACAACTTCATTTGTTTTTCCTACTATGTCTGTGACCTGGAATATAGTCACCATGTCTGAAGATTAGCAGCACCATAAATCTTAGCATAAATTACACTGG
Source organism: Carlito syrichta (assembly GCF_000164805.1). Lineage (NCBI taxonomy): Eukaryota > Metazoa > Chordata > Mammalia > Primates > Tarsiidae > Carlito > Carlito syrichta. The sequence goes on from NW_006961104.1 coordinate 655, forward strand.
GTCTATGGAAAATACAGAGTGGGGGGAAAAAGCAGAAATGTACATGGGTCTGCATCACGACTCTGCTTTTTA
>NW_006961105.1:0-851 GCF_000164805.1 Carlito syrichta
TAGGGTATAGAAACTAAGAGATTAAAGCCTAATGGAGTCATTGACTTTGATGGCATTCTAACAAAGTGGTTAAGACCTTGAACACTGAAGGTAGACTGGTTTTGAATCCTGGTTTTGTCATTTGCTAGCTGTGTAACTTTGAATACATTACCTAACTATTATTGCTCAGTTTTTTAAATGTGTAGAATACTGATAAAAATAATGTAGATTTTTTTTTTAGAGTAAATGAATCAATATATGTGCTTGACACATAAGTGCTGTTAAATTTTTTTTTTGCTGAGTGAGGGAATTGAGGACTTGAAGGAAAGACAAGGATATGTTTTACTATTCTTTTTGGTCTCAATGACTTTGTAGAGTGTGGGAATAGCTCATTTATTCAGTGACTAAATATGTATGGTTTTGGATGAATGAGACATTCTCTTGGGGAAAGGGGTTGGAGAGGAGTGAATAAAGGAATGTTTGATCATCTCTTTATGTGATTGGTTGTATATAGCCTTGCACTTGGGTGGCATGATAGAACAGTGGCTAAATGCTGGAGCTCAGGAGGCAGGCTGCCTTAGCTTAAATCCCAGATCTAGTGTTTTCTGTGTTAAGTTGGGCAAGTTAATTAGATTGTTTTGGACTGTTTCTTTATACTTAACCTTATTGAGTTATTGAAAGAACATTATACCTACATATGGTAAGTGGCCATTAAGTGTTAGCTGCTAGTGTTATTACTAAAATCATACTTAACATTTCAGTCAATGTGGTATTGTAAACTTTTCCACTCAAAAGAGAAATGGTGAGAACCTCTAGGTGAGTTGATTCTGGATTAAAGTGTAACTGGAAGTCAAAGTAAAAAAGTAGTGGAA
>NW_006961106.1:0-835 GCF_000164805.1 Carlito syrichta
CCACATGATGCAAGTAATTTCACCAGATTTTTTTCTTCTCTTTTAAATTTGTTTGCATTGTTTTTTCTCTTTGCTATACATGATACTGTAATTTTGTCTCTGTATTTTTAGCAATCTTTTATTACCTGTGCTTTGAGTAACATGCCATCTTTCCCTACTACTGAGTCAAAAAGATATTCTCTGAGAGACATATTTTTTTAGACATTAATCCATTTGCACTCTGTTACATACGATGTAAAGGGGAAATCTAATTTTTTTGTATGTTTTCCTGTGGCAAACCAATTGTTTCCACATGAACTTGTTGGATTTATCTATCCTTTCCTCTAATTTTTTGTAAAATCATGTCTATCGTACATTGTTGTACATGAGTCTCTCCTTTAGCTTTATCACCTTAATTTGTTGCACATTTATTAACTTAATCTGAGCCAATATCACATTATTTTAATTACCACAACTTTAAATTAGAGTCTGCGCATCAACTAGAGGAAATGACGCTTCCACCACCACTGCCTAAACACTTAGTCAACTAAATGGCCATGGCTATATTTGCTCCTTTACCAGTCTGCAAGAACTTGATAACTAGCTTATTAAGTTCCATAAAAAATCCTGGAGAGACAAAATACAAAAGTATTTAAGAGAGCATAGATGATCTCAGACAGCTATTACTTGCACTTACTAGTCATGTTGCAAGACACAAACCACTCTACAATCATAGTCATATATAAAATGAATACGCTATTGCCAATTGTTCTGAGGTTTAAATGAGTTAATACATTCAAAGTGCTTGGACTAGTGCCAGACATTTTATTAAAAACGAAAGAAAAACTGAACTGTA
>NW_006961107.1:0-5970 GCF_000164805.1 Carlito syrichta
CATTGATGTGTAACTCATTTTATGTATTGCCAACAAGGAAAGCTCACCTCAACTTTGAGTCCTGGATTTTTTTTATTGGCATACACATGTAGTTCCTGCATGTCTGGCCTCATCTACACCCAACTTCTGATCCCCAGAGTAAAAAGAGCTGTTCACCACAAAACACATTTTTCTGTTCAAACTGATAATGGTGTGAGCCAAAACCTCTAGCATACAAAAACACTCATATCAAGTAGAATAGTCCATAGAGACATCTGAGATCTGTTCCTGGGAGCCAGCCAAAGGCCAGTTAATAAAATACAATTTTCTTGATAATGTGCAACCAAGACTGAGTTAATCTTCTCTTGCATGTATGGTAATAAGGAACTAAGGTGGTGGGTGTAAGCAAGGTTAAGAGAGAGATTATTCTGTATTATCGAAGCAGGCCCAAAGTAATGCCAATTGTTCTTTTATTTGTAAAAAAACAAGCAGATAAACAGTTGTATGAGAAAGGTTTATCCTAATGCTATGCCTTTGAAGATGGAAGAAGAAATTCACGAGCCAATGAATGTGGATCCCCTCTACATGTGGAAATTGACAAGGAAATGAATTGGTCTCTTAAGACTCCACAAGGAATAGGGCATTGGACAGCTTGGTAGTAGCCCAGTAAGACTTACTTTGAATTTCTGACCTCCAAAGCTGTAGGATAATATTTATGCTACTTTTAAGCCACCACGTTTTTGATAATTTGTTACAGTAGTAATATAAAACTAATCTATATCATAATTAAATTGTTTTAAAATTTATTTTAAAATTATGATTTTGTATATGTATCACTGTAACACCTGCTGCTACATACAAATTTAAGTAAACTCATTAGAATGTTTCATTGTGTAGGAAAAAATTATTCTGAGTCACTTTTTTGACAGCAGCTAATTTAGTGATGTGTGTGTTAAAATTTTGGTTTCTCAATCATCTAAATGCATGTCAGGTACTCAATAACTACAGTGACTAATTGCAAAATATTAGTCAACACAGTAAAGTACTGCATAAATTGTGAAAAATCATTAAAATAGATCCCCAAAATTATTGGTAACTAATGAAAATGTAGGCATCTTCTCAAGTTATCACTGCCTTTCATTGTATAAGCTAATTTATAACATTATAAGTTCTATAAAACTGGTAATAACACAAATGACAAAAATTCAAATGAGCTGTGTCCAGTTAAATATAATTTTATAGCTTTGCATCTATTTTAAAATTTATATTGGCCTACTTTTTTGTCAATGTATGTGTGGTTCTTTGGATTATCACTTGTAATATCTTACTAGTCCCCTCATTAATTAATAAATTAAGTATTCTCTGACAGAAAATTATTGTATGCTGTCATGAATAATGATTTTTCTTATAAACAAACTATAACAATATATAAATGGAATTATAATTTACTTAGAAAAATGATGAAACAAAAATTTCATTCTGAACTATTCCAGGATATTAAGCACTTTTTGAACCTAAGATAATGATAAGTGCATCTAGTCATGATTAAAACATAACATTTTCTTATTTCTCATACAGAGTGATATAGACATCCTCAGGGTCAATCCAACCAACAGAAAAAGTCATTTTTTATAGAGATGCATCTTCTCTGTTATGAGCACCAATATTTGTAAATATAACAGTATGTTTTATATCCTGTTATAAATAAGCATAATTAGTGAAGGAAACTTCAAAACACGGTGTTTTAGTTTCCTAGGACTGCCATATAAGTGTACCACAAACTAGGTGACTTAAACAACAACAATGTATTGTCTCAGAGTTTTAGAGAACAGAAGTCATGATTAAGGTGTTAGTAGGATTAGTTCCTTCTGCGGACTATGAAGGAAAATCTATTTCCTTCTCTGCTAGCTTCTGCTGCTTTGCTGACAATTTTTGGTACTCCCAGATTTCTCCTGAATCACGCTAATCTCTGCCTTCTTCTTCACATGTTGTCCTTCCTGTGTGCAAGTCTGTGTGGAAAACAAATATATCTTTAAAATTATATTTATAATATTTTAAAAATTATGTATTATATTTTTAGAAATTATATATCAAAATTATATATATATATATCACCATCATATTGGATTAGGGGTTCAACTACTCTAATATGAATTCATCTTAACTAATTAGTTCTTCAAGGATGTTATTTCCATATAAAGTCAGATTCTAAAGTACTAGGGGTTAGAAATTCAATGTATATTATTATTAGGGGAGCATACTTTGACCCACAACACATAGAAACATGGAATTTACCAAATAAGCATGGTAGAGACTCATAAATATCAATTTTATCAAAATTTCATTTTATACCTTTTCAACAAAAATCTGCATCTAGCCCCTGACAATCACTAATCTACTTTTAGTTTATATAGATTTACTTTCTGAACATTTCATATAAAGAAAATAACACAATATATGACATTTGGTGTCTGGATTATCTGACTTAGTACAATGTTTCCAAGCTTCATCATTGTGCTATAGTGTGTATCAACATTTCATTCATTTTTATGACTGCATAATAGTCTATTATATGGTTATAACAATAACACATTTATCCATTCAACAGTCAATGGACATTACAGTTGAGAGGTTTGGGGCTAATACACATAAGTTTGTTATAAAAATTAATGTACACATTTTTGTTTAAAACCATTTTCCGTTTTCTTCTGATGGAATTTTTGTGTCATATCGTTGCTCTATTGAACTTTTTTTTTTTAGTTGAAATCTCACTCTGTCTCCCAGGCTGGAGTGCAGTGAAACTCTCATAGCCTCCCCAATGTCAACTGCTGGGTTCCAGCAATCCTTCCACCTCAGTCTCCCCAGTAGCCAGAAATAAGAAGGACAATACCATACCCGTTTAATTTTTTTTTTAATAAAGACTAGGTCTAGCCAATTTGCCCAGGCTGGTCGTGAACTCGTGGGCTCAGACAATCCACTCATCTCTACCAAAGTACTGGGATTACAGGCTGAGCCACAGAGCTCGGCCTCTATTGAACTTTTTAAAGAAATTTACATTCATTCTTTTGAAGAACTGCCAAACTATATTCTAAATCGTCTACACCCCTTTACATTGCCACCAGTAATGTTTGATAGATCTACATCTTTGTGACCTTGGATGAAGTAACGTTTTTTTAGACACGGCACCAAAAGCACAAGAAATGAAAGAAAAAATCGATAAAATGGATTTCATGAAAATTAAACACATTTGTGATCTAAAGGACACTATCAAAAAAGTGCAAAGAGCACACAGAATGTAAGAAAATGTTTGGAAAATCATGTATCTGATAAGGGTCTAGTGTCCAGAAGATGGAAAGAGCTCATAACTCAACAACAAAAACAGCCCAATTAAGAATAGACAAAGGATTTGAAAAGACATTTCTCTAAAGAAGATCTACAAACAGTCAATAAGTACATGGACAAGTGCTCAACATTAGTAACCATTGGGGAAATGCAATCCAAATCACAATGAAATACCACACCACTGTGATATGACACCACCAGGATAGCTATAATAAAAATGATGGACAATAACAAGTCTTGATGAGGATATGGAAAAATGAAAAGTATATTTTTAAAGCAGGATGCTTCTATAGGTTTGCTTTGTCACAGGCAGAACTTCAGGTAAACTTAATTGTAATTATAACCTTTAGCTGCTCGTCTTCAGCCTATGATGCAGCCTGAATAAAAGTCCAACATCTTTCTTCTATTTCACACTTTAAACAGGTGATTGAATATGAAAGCTGTAAATTGCTGAGTGAGTTTTAATCTCCCACTTCCCAAAAATGATAAAAAGAGGTTTTATAAAAACCCACCACAGCCAAGTATAGTTCCAAAATCTCATTCATCAGTTAGTAGCTAACTTTTGACACAATAGTGCACTCAGGAAACAATTGAGTAGCAACTTAAAAATAATTCATCCAGTCATCTCTCTTATTCAACTATTTCACTTCTGTGGATGCCTAGGTAGAATGCATGTGATCAACACCTAGCTTCACAAAGGAATTAATTATAAGTCACTTGAGCAGGAAAATTTTCTTATGCCTATATCAACTTTTTTATTTTACAGTGATGCCTACTAAATGCCAAACATGGTATGCAAAGGAATCCTACAAAATGATGTAATTTTTTCCTTCAGTAAAATAATCTCAGGGAGCATTGATAGCAAAGAGCTATCGCATAAAGCCCTTTTAAAGATAATCTGATAGCTTTGTCTTTATAAATTTACCATTTGAGTGAAATTATAAAAAGATTGCTTTCAAAACATTTTCAATAAGTAAAAGTTGAAAGATTTGGTAAATTTTATTTAACTAGTAGAGTAAAATATCAGTGATCAGTAGACTGGAACTGAATAACCTAAAGCTTTTATTGTTATCTGAGTTACCAGATATGTAGCTTTGTGTAAGGAGTGTACACAATGTGCTTAAATGTTCAAAGTACATCTAGTAACTCACTAATTAGCTGAGTTTTTTAAAATTCCGGGCTACGTTGGAGATATTCTTTCTCAGAATAGCTCAAGTGTTACTTCTCATAAAATGATAGATTTTTGTGTCCATATTTATAGAATGCAAAACATCCAGATGAAAACTGAGCAATTCAGTCAACTTTCCATTTCTTTTCCATTTCCAAATACCTTAATTTCTTAATTTATATCAGGGTAATCAGTTATTTTGTATAATTTAAGTTTTTTAATGTTCTGTTATAAATCCTTGAAATTCTAGTACTTTTTTTTCTGATTTAGATAGCAGTGGTGAAAAGCAAAAAAAAAGTAGCCAAGATACATTAGAAAATAATAACAAGAATAAAGTTAACAATGGGGGAAGAAAATGGGAAAAATACCTTACCTCAAAGGATTTAAATATCACTAGAAACTATTTATGGCTAATACAAAGAAAATAAGCATCAATGTGGTTTAACATTGATATATTTGATGTATATTTAAGTAATATAATAAGTATACTATTTTAAAAAGATAACTAGGAGGCAGTAAGGTTACTAATTTTCACAAGGTTATATATTATAACATTTGCTATCAAGTAGCATGATTTAAGGTCCTGGGAATGAACTACTTTAGTGTATTACTTACATAATTTCCTTTTGGTAAATCTACCACTAACTTATTTAAAAGTGCTCTAAGTGTATATCCAAATAAAGATATGTATCAACAGCAAGAGGAAATTGTAACATTAAATTTAATGATAATAATAACAAATTAGCCAGCCGGGCTCGGTGGCTCAGCCTGTAATCCCATGCCTTTGGGAGGCTGAGGTGAGTGGATTGCCTGAGCCCGCGGGTTTGAGACCCGCCTGGGCAGCGAGACCTCATCTCTACAATAAATCAAAAAGTCAGCCGGGTGTGGGAGCGCAGGCCTGTAATTCCAGCTACTTGGAAGACTGAGGCGGAAGGATCACCGGAGCCCAGCAGGTCGAGGCTGCGGTGGCCGGGAGCGGCCACTGCACTCCAGTCTGGGTGACAGAGTGAGACTCCAACTCAAAAAAAAAGAAATAGTAATAATAATAATAACAAATTAAAACTAAGTGCCAATCACTTAAAGATCTACAACCATTAAGCAAATTTACAAAGAGACCACCTCTTTGTTTCTTTTTCAGTGAAAACATACACAAAAACAAAGTAGAAGGTTATGCAAATTTATTAAGTGAACTTTAATTGTCTGCTCTGTTTTGGCAATATTTCATAAGATTCAAATGTATTTCTTTGTCATCAAATACAGTGTTACCCTGACCTCATTGAGTTACCTGTTTTCTTAATTTTTAGGTTAATGACATTTTTGCCTCAATCATTTGTCTTTTGATGTCTTTATTGATGCAATGGCTTATTTAGAAGTATACTGTACGCTTTCTGTATACTAGTGAATTTTGTTTGTGTCTTATTCACTTCTAGTCTAATTATATATAGACTAATTACATATACATACATATATATATTTTGAGT
>NW_006961108.1:0-693 GCF_000164805.1 Carlito syrichta
CGAGGACATCTGGACAAGGGAGGCGATCACAGGACTCTGAAGGACATGAGAACCTAAGACGAGAATATTCCTGACACATAAAGAAATATACACTTAAAGAAACTTTCTTGAAACATTTCAAGAACTGTAATTTGGGACATTGGACTGAAAATATCATTGTTGGCTTTATGAATAAGACTTGTCTAAATGCCTATGGGAATCTTGGTTTGTTCGCTACTAAGACCACTAGCTGATAACTTTTAAACGATATGTATGTGAAAGAGTTTTCTTTGTCTTGCCCCTTCAAAAATGGTATAAAAGCTCTGTATTAACTAGCATTAAATTGTCATCTGTTCAAGAAGCAGGTGTCCGGTATATGATCGTCGTCGCCTATCCGTCTCTCCTTCAACACATCCCACGACCCTCGCGGGGCGGCCCCCACAACATTTATAGGGTTTCTCTCAAGTATGACTTCTCTTGATGACTTACAAATTGTGAAAAATCTTTCCCACATACTGCACAACTGTAATGTTCATTTCCAGTGTACATAAGTATTTCTCTTTGAATATATGTGAGATATCACTTACATTTGCTTCACTCCTCTTTCCTCATACTTATATCATTTGCTTCCAGAGTGAGATGTGAGGACTATGTGATGGAATGAATGACATTTGGAGATTTTTCTACACATACTGAATTCACAAGGTTTTACTC
>NW_006961109.1:0-2728 GCF_000164805.1 Carlito syrichta
AGGACCAGGCTAGTCTCATACTCCTGGCCTCAAGCAATCCTCCTGCCTTTGCCTCTTAAAGTGCAGGGATGACAGGCAGGAACCACTAAGTTTGGCTAATTATTATTTTATTTCATTTTTATTTTTTTTATTTTGTAGAGACAGAGTTTTGCCAGTAGGCTCTGACAAATCTAACCTCCTGGCCTCTAGTGAAACTCCCACCTCGGCCTCTGAATTTGCTGGGATGCCAGGCAGCAACCACTAAATCTGGATGATTATTTATTTTAAGTAATTTTGTTTTATTATTTTTTTATTTTTTAGAGACAGGGTTTTTCTATGAGTCCCAGGCTTGTCTCAAACTCTTGGCCTCAAGCAATCCTTTCTCCTTGACTTCCCAAAAAGCTGGAATGGCAGGCAGGAACTATTAAGCCTGGCTAATAATTTTAATTCATTTTATTGTTATTTATTTTATTTCATTTTATTTTACTTCACCATTTTATTTATTTATTTTGTAGAGCCAGGGTATTGCTATGGAGCCCAGGAAAGTCTGAAACTCCTTGTCTAAAATGATCCTCCTGCCTTGGTCTCCCAAATTCCTGGGAAGACAGTCAGAAACCACTAAATATGGCTAATTATTATATTTGTTTTATTTTAATTTACTTTATATTATTTCATATTATTTTAGTTTACTCCACTATTTTATATTTTTATTTGTAGAGAAAGGGTTTTCCTATGAGACCCAGGGTAGTCTTAAACTCCTAGACTCAAGTGATCCTTCTGCCTTGGACTGCCCAAGTGATGGGATGACAGGAACTATTGAGTCTAGCTAATTATTTTATTTTATTATTTTTATTTATTTTATTTTATTTTACTTTATTTTTTTCCTTAGAAATAGTATTTTGCTATGAGTCACAGACTAGTCTCAAACACCTGGCCTAATGCAATCCTCCTGCCTCACCTTTCCAAAATGCTGGGATGACAGGCAGGAACCACTAAGTCTGGTTAATTATTTTATTTTATTTTATTTTATATTCCTTCACTATTTAATTTATTTATTTTGTAGAGGCAGGGTTTTGCTATGGAGCCCAGGTTAGTCTCAAACTCCTGGTCTCAAGTTATTCTCCTGCCTTAGCCTCAAAAATTGTTAAGAAGTCAGTCAGAAACCACTGTCTGGCTAATTTTTATATTTAATTTAATTTAATTTATTTTACTTTATTATTTTATTTTTTTATTTTCTAGATACAAGGTTTTACTATAGCCAGGGCTAGTATCAAACTCCTGGCTCAAGCAATCTGCCTGTCTCATCTCCCAATGTGCTGCGATGCCAGACAGGAACCTCTAAGTCTGGCTTACTATTTTATTCTATTCTTCTCTATTCTATTCTATCCCATTTTATTTTTTTTTTAATTTACTATTTTATTTTTTATTTGTAGAGACAGTGTGTGGCTATAATTCCCAGACTTGTCTCAAACTCCTGGCATCAAGGGATCTTTCCATCTCAGCCTTCCAAATTGCTGGGATGACAGGAAGGAACCACTAAGTCAGGCTAATTATTTTATTTTATTTTACTTTAAGATTTTTAAAAATTTTGAATAGACTTGGTTTTGCTATGAGGCCAGGATAGTCTCAAACTCCTGGCCTCAAGCCATCCTCCTTCCTCAGTCTCTCAAAGTGCTTGGATGCCAGGAAGAAGCCAATAAGTCCAGATAACTATTTTATTTTATTTTACTTTACTATTTTAATTTTTTACTTTTCATAGACAGGGTTTTATATGAGAACCAGACTAGTACCAAACTCCAAGCCTAAATGATCCTCCCACCTTGGCCACTTAAAGTGCAGGAATGACAGGCAGAAACCACTAAATTTGGCTATTTATTTTATTTCATTTTATTTTTTTTTCTTTACTATTTTATATTTTAAAGACAGTGATTTCCTATGAATCCCAGGCTACTCTCAAACTGCTGGCCTCAAGCTATCCTTCTGCCTCTGCCTTCCAGAGTGCTGGGATGATAGGAAGGAACCACTAGACTGGGTTAATTATTTTAATTTATTTTATTCTATTTTAATTTATTTCATTTTATCTTATTTTATGTTACTATTTTTTTAAAGACAGGGTTTTCTATGAGGGCTAAGCTAGAATCAAACTAATGGCCTAAAGTGATGTTCCTGTGCTGGGCTTGGTGGCTCAGCCTGTAATCCCATGCCTTTGGGAGGTTGAGGTGAGTGGATTGCCTGAGCCCATGGGTTCGAGACCCACCTGGGCAGGCGAGACCTCATCTCTACAATAAATCAAAAAATCAGTCAGGCATGAAAGCGTACGCCTATAATTCCAGCTACTCGGAAGGCTGAGGTGGAAGGATTGCTGGAGCCCAGCAGGTCGAAGCTGCGGTGACTGGGAGCAGCCACTGCACTCTAATCTGGGTGACAGAGTGAGACTCCAACTCAATAAATAAATAAATAAATAAATAAATAAATAAATAAATAAATAAAATTATCCTCCTGCCTTGGCCTCCTAAAGTGCAGAGATGACAGACAGGAACCTGTAAGTTTGTACAATTATTTTATTTTTTTATTTTGGTTTAGTTTTCTTTATTTATATATATATATATATATATATATATATATATATATATATATATATATATTTTGTAGAGACAGGATTTTGCTAGGAGGTCCAGGCTAGTCTAAATGCCTGGCCTCAAGTGATCCTCCCATGTTGGTCTCCCAAAGTGCTGGCATGCCAGGCAGG
>NW_006961110.1:0-694 GCF_000164805.1 Carlito syrichta
GAGGCTGTGGTGGTTGGGAGCAGCCACTGAGCTGCACTCTGGACAACTGAGTGAGACTCTGACACAAAGAAAGAAAGAAAGAAAGAAAGAAAGAAAGAAAGAAAGAAAGAAAGAAAGAAAGAAAGAAAGAAAGAAAGAAAGAAAGAAAGAGAAAGAAAGGAAGGAAGGAAGGAAGGAAGGAAGGAAGGAAGGAAGGAAGGAAGGAAGGAAGGAAGGAAGGAAGGAAGAAATCCATACTCCTGCAAAACTTCTGTCCTCAGACTTTTGTTCATGTCCCCACATGGGAGGTTCCCCCAAGCTCGGCACCTTCCAGTCCCAAACCCCCAATGCCTGCTCTTGCTTTAGTGCAGTATTTCCTGAGTCTCCCTGGCCAGGTTCCTGTCAGCTCTCCTCTCCTAGGTGAGTTATGTCCCCGAGGCAGGCTGACCCTCTGACACAGCAACAAGGACCTTTCACCAAGTATGGCCTCCAACCTCGGCCTCACAGAGCTCTGGGTGACCAGGCGTGGGCCCCTGCGCCAGGACTTCTTGTTTATTTTTGATGAAGGATTATGGCCAGGCTTGGGGGTTCAGTCTCATTTATCTCAGTGCTTTGGGAGGCCAAGGCCAGTGTACGGCCCCAGCCTGCACACTGACACCCACCCGGGCACCTCGGTGATACCTTGTCTCTACCCTCCATCACAATTGTGCCAGTC
>NW_006961111.1:0-721 GCF_000164805.1 Carlito syrichta
CTTGAAACAATCCTGGGCAGCATAGCAACACCTCATCTCTACAAAACATAAAAAAAAATTACTTGAGTGCGGTGGCACATGCCTTTAGCCCCCAGCTACTCGAAAGACTGAGACGGGAGTGTCACCTGAGCCTAGGAGGTTGAGGCTATAGTGAGTTGTAATCATGCCACTATACCCCAGTCTGGGTGAAAGAACGAGACTGCTGATTCAAAAACAAAGAAGCAAACAACTTATATGTCCCTTACTATATTTTGAAACCCTCTAAAGCACTTTGTATGTCCTAACTCATTTACTCTATACAACAATCTTATGAAGTAGGCACTATTGTGATCCTCATTTTACAGATGAGGAAACTGAGGCACAGAGCAGTCAAGTCTGCTAAAGTCACAGAACAAATAAGTAGTTGTGCCAGAATTCCAACACTGACCCTCCAGCACTATAGCTATCTCTTAACTTTGTTCATGTAAACTTGATTTCTTTTCTCTTTCCTCCTTTCTTTTTTTTTTTTTTTTGAGACAGGGTCTTGCTTTCTTGCTCAGGCTGGAATGCAGTGGCACATCATAATTCACTGCAGCCTTAAACTCCTGGGCTCAAGGGATTGTCCCACCATAGCCTTCCAAGTAGCTGGGATTACAGCACATGCCACTATTCCCTACTAATTTTCATTTTTAATTTTTTTTGTAGAGATCGAGTATCACTGTGCTGCCCAGGTTGATCTCAA
>NW_006961112.1:0-722 GCF_000164805.1 Carlito syrichta
ATTCCTAACAAAAGAATCTCACGAATGCATTTAATTCTCTCAGCATTGATGTGTAACTCATTTTATGTATTGCCAACAAGGAAAGCTCACCTCAACTTTGAGTCCTGGATTTTTTTTATTGGCATACACATGTAGTTCCTGCATGTCTGGCCTCATCTACACCCAACTTCTGATCCCCAGAGTAAAAAGAGCTGTTCACCACAAAACACATTTTTCTGTTCAAACTGATAATGGTGTGAGCCAAAACCTCTAGCATACAAAAACACTCATATCAAGTAGAATAGTCCATAGAGACATCTGAGATCTGTTCCTGGGAGCCAGCAAAAGGCCAGTTAATAAAATACAAGTTTCTTGATAATGTGCACCAAGACTGAGTTAATCTTCTCTTGCATGTATGGTAATAAGGAACTAAGGTGGTGGGTATAAGCAAGGTTAAGAGAGAGATTATTCTGTATTATCGAAGTAGGCCCAAAGTAATGCCAATTGTTCTTTTATTTGTAAAAAGCAAGCAGATAAACTGTTGTATGAGAAAGGTTTATCCTAATGCTATGCCTTTGAAGATGGAAGAAGAAATTCATGAGCCAATGAATGTGGATCCCCTCTACATGTGGAAATTGACAAGGAAATGAATTGATCTCTTAAGACTCCACAAGGAATAGGGCATTGGACAGCTTGGTAGTAGCCCAGTGAGACTTACTTTGAATTTCTGACCTCCAAAGCTG